>NC_087216.1:15938278-16019049 GCF_015104395.2 Macrobrachium nipponense | reverse complement strand
ATATCTACTCTTTTAAATATTTTCATTACTTTTCCTAAATGTAGGGCTCACAGTTAATTGAACTAATTCTGGAAAAAATAATTCATTTGATAACTGTGTAATTTATGATACACTGTTGTAAAATTTCAAGTGGTCTGCACAAACACTCAATTCTAGAAGTCTACATCATTCAAAATAAAGTAGGATATACCTTGGTTAGTGAAAATAAAGGTAAAAAAAAAATAAATTCATATGCTTTAATCCTGATGAGTTATTAGATTATTCTCAGTCACACACTGGGGAGTGCTTTATTAGTATAAAGCACTCCCAGTTCCAAGACAGCTGTATGAGAAAAGATTGTATTCTACTAGTTACTATTACGAGAAACTTTCTCTTCTTCAAATTATCAAATGTTCAACATTAACCCTTAATGGACGGATACCCTCATAATAAGAGTAATAATACGTAAACAGGTTTTTATTTTTAAGTGGTGGGACAGACTACCTCCATGGCGAGTATCAACTAATAATGAAACGCCATTGATTTGGAGAAATCGCGCAGGAAAGAGGTTTCATTACCTTAATGATACACTGGAAAGAGGTTTCATTACCTTAATAGCCCATAAATTTACTAATGGCAACTTTTAGACTGGCTCAGCTTGCCGATTCTAGGCATCTCATGATTCAGTTGTGTACTTGACTTCAGGGGGGTACGTAGTGCCTCTCTCTCTCTCTCTCTCTCTCGTCTCTCTCTCTCTCTCTCTCTCTCTCTCTCTCTCTCTCTCTCTCTCTCTCTCTCTCATGATGTCCTTTTATGTATTTACTCATAAATATACCCAGGGTTGCTGTTGGGTTCAATTTCTACCTTTTATGGCAGTATGTCAGTTATAATTGTAATTTTGCAAAGAAACGTGCAGAAATATTAGAAAAAATATGTATAATCCAAAAAAGTTTATGCATCTTCGATCTCAGTAAAATTTGCATAAATATTTTACAACAAAATATAGTTCTTACCTGTTAAAAAAAGATAGTATTGTGTAAGCTGTAATTATAATTTTACAAAATAAAATAAACTATAAAAATCAAGTAAGTTGGTAATAATTTACGATTCTATTGTAGAGACCCAACAAGGGGTTGTAAATAGTAATTTAATTATTATTAATAGGGGTTAGTTTTTCCAGACCTCTGAGTCTCAAGTAGACTCTTCTCGGGCTGGTTCTCTGGGATCAATCCTGAGAAGGAGAAGAAGAAGAAGAAGAAGAAGAAAAAAATAAATTGACTTCATTTGAGAAACCGTC
This sequence comes from Macrobrachium nipponense, assembly GCF_015104395.2. Classification (NCBI taxonomy): domain Eukaryota; kingdom Metazoa; phylum Arthropoda; class Malacostraca; order Decapoda; family Palaemonidae; genus Macrobrachium; species Macrobrachium nipponense. The sequence continues at coordinate 16,017,773 of NC_087216.1, read as the reverse complement.
TTATTTAAAAAAATTTATGATTTTATTAAACCCTCTTACGCCGAAGCCCTAAAAATCAAAACCTCTCCTGTATGCCGGCGCCGGTTTGGAGTGAGCGCGGAAGCGGAAAAAATAATTTTTTCAAAAAATCACAGCGCGCTTAGTTTTGAAGATTAAGAGTTCATTTTTGGCTCATTCTTTTGTCATTGCTTGAAGTTGAGTATCAATCATCAGAAATGAAAAATAATATCATTATCTATTGTAAATAATGCGATAATATGGTAGCGAAAAAAAAAAAATTCATAGATAATTGTATTCAAATCACGCTGTGCAAAAAACGGTCAAAGCTAACGAGTTAATTTTTTTTCGTTGTATTTTACACTAAATTGCAATCCTTTTGATATATAATACATAGTAAAAACAATAAAGCAACACCGGAAAAATATTATCACAAAATGATGTACGAATTCGTAACGCGCGGACGTAAAAAAATATTATTTTCAAAAATTCACTGTAATTCTAAATATTGTTCTAGAGACTTCCAATTTGTTTCAAAATTAAGAAAAATGATTGAATATTACGATACTGTAAGAGTTTTAGATTAGAATTGCAGATTTCGACCATTTCGGACGAGTTAAATTTGACCGAATGTCGAAATTTTTATATATATATTTTTTTATATGCACATATTTTGGAGATGGAAAAAGCTACAACCTTCAATTATTTTTTATTGTATTCTTCATGAATTTGCGCACATTTTGATATATGAAACTCTATAAAAAGGTCTAATATGAAAAGGAGCAAATATTAGGATAATGCGATGTACGTATTTCGGAGACTTGCGGCCGCGAATCGGCGCGCGGAGTGAAGGTAAATATATTTTTCAAAAATTCACCATAAATCACAATATTGTTTTAGAGACTTCAAATTTGTTTCAAAATGAAGAAAATGACGGAATATTACTAGGCCGTAAAAGTTTTTAGCTTACCAATTTGCGTTTTTCAACTATTTCGGTAGAGTCAAATTTGACCGAACGTGGTTTTTTTTCTATTTATCGTGAATTATATGCAAATATTTCGAAAAAGAGAAAAGCTACAACCTTCAATCATTTTTAGTTGTATTCTACATGAAATTGCGCACATTTTCATATATAAAACTTTATGTAACAGCTAATTTTAAAATGGTGCAAACATTTCGACAATCGCACAAAAAAATTCTGATTTTTTCGGAAGAGTTAAAACCGCGCGAACATAAGGAAAATGTATTTTTTTTTTTTTCATAAATTCACCATAAAATCGAAAAATTATTGTGCTAGAGACTTCCAAAAGTTGTTTGCAAAATGAAGGTAAATGATTGAATATTACTAGAATATAAGAGTTTTAGCTTACAATTGCGTTTTTTCGACCATTTCGGTAGAGTCAAAGTTGACCGGAAAGTTGAAATTTTTGCACTTAACGTTATTTATATGAAAAATATTTCGAAACTGATAAAAGCTACAACCATTGTTTGATTTTTGTTGTATTGTGCATGAAATTGTGCACATTTCCATATATAAAACTTTATGTAACGGCAAATTTAAAAGGGTGCAAACATTAGGACAATCGCACGAAAAAATTTATCGGAAGAGTTATCGCACGAACGTGAGGAAAACGTTTTTTCATAAATTAACCATAAATCGAAATATTGTGCTAGAGACGTCCAATTTGTTTCAAAATGAAGGCAAATGATTGAATATTATTATAATATAAGAATTTTAGCTTACAATTGCGTTTCTCGACCATTTCTGTAGAGTCAAAGTTGACCGAAGGTTGAAATTTTTGCACTTATCGTTATTTATAGAAAATATTTTCAAAACTGATAAAAACTACAATCATGAGTATTTTTTGTTGTATTTTACATGAAATTGCACACATTTTCATATAATACTTCATGTAAAGGATAATTTAAAATGGTGCAAAAATTATGTCAAAGTGACGAAATAATTTCCAAGATGTGTCACTGATACTTTTTAGTGCGATAAGAAAGAAATTCGCGCTTGCGCGCCTGCGTAGCGATTGTAAACAAAACAACGCCTTGATCCGTGAACTCCCAGCATCCCCCAAGGCGCGTAATACAAAAGTTTTCGGCTGGTAGGCCTATAAGTATTTTCCGCGAATTTTTAAAAAAACTTTTTTGAGCCGACGTATGATACGTCCAATCGGCATACGGGAGACATTTTGACACAACGTTTAATACGTCCAATCGGCGTAAGAGGGTTAATTGAAAAATCCCTGCTTTCAGCAAGAATACTTTTCATTTCCGAAACTCCGCAGATAAATAGATCTTTGCTGGGTCCAATTTGGGCACTCAACAAGCAAATGCTGTACTGTCATGGGTGTTTGACAGTCTGTTACATTTCACTGGGTCAGCATGTGGTGTTGACATCAAGTGACCATGTGAGAATCTTGTGTTGTCCTATACTGGAGTCTTGCTAGGAATCACCTCTTTTGATCTTTCCTCCTGTGAGGATGTCCTCCATGCATATACTTCAGATTTTATGTTTTTAAGTTTAGTATTTGTTGTTGGCACCGAGGCCCATTCTTCTTTCCAATCCTGGTAAATCAATGTTTTAACAGATTTTACCCAGTCTGACACTGGGGCATATGAAATTGTTGGAGGGATAGTGCAGGCTAATTTGGCAGCCGAGTCTGCATATTCATTTCCTTTTATTCCCACGTGTGCTGGGATCCAACATATTTCCATTGATATTCAAAATTAAATTAAATAGTAATTTAAACTTCTTGTGGAAGGTAGGGAGAATTTTTTTCCAGTGATGTGTTTTTCTTAAATTGGCTGACCTCAAAGTTTGCCAGGTCTGGGGTTAAACCACCCTTTAACTATTCCTGGTTATAACTAAAATATAGTCAACCATTTAAGAATTTAAGGCACAAGATTGGAAACTTACCATCTGGACTGCTGCAGCTTTCTTTGCTGCTGCCAGTCTTTCTGCCTCGCGTAGTTTCAATTGCTCTAATTCTTTCCTTTCACGAGCTATGCGCTCAACCTCTGCTACCCTCCTGGAAAATAGAGGAAAAGTATATATTTATGATATATCAAACATTTACAGTACTGGTTTTAAGACAAAATTTTTAGAATCATCCTCTATTTAACTGGAACTCAATATGATAAAACACTTCTTTGAGAAAAGGAAATGTGAAAGATACTTTTACACACGCACTGTCAGCATAATGAATAATTAATTAATTCTGTTTCCAAAATCTTTCAATTTTTTCATCTTGACTCCAGTCTACTGCATGCACGACACAGCTATTCTTAACTAGCTAAACTACCAATGGAGTTCACTGTAAAAATGAGAACTACCATGCTGCTATTCCATTCACTACACCACCTTCATAACACTGCTTTTGGATGGTTCTGATCTGTAGAAAAAAGGAAGGACTCCTTGTAATGTGTAGTCTGTTGCATGATCAAGAATTCCTTTTCTCAAGCCTTTTCTTAAAAAATACACTATCTTCAAATCAATCTGACACATGGCTGAATGAATGATAAAAAGGTTCTCCAAAAATGTATTGATAAGTATAAAACCAAATCAAATCAGATCACAAAAATTAAAAGAAAATTAATGACAACTTTTTTTTTCAGAAGACCAAAGTCTAAAATAAACTAATACTGCCACTGGCATCACATACAACATGAAATTCAACATGAGTTACTGACAGTGTGAAAAATGTGCAAAAAGCAAACCTCATTGAAAATACTAATAACAGATCTAACAGGATAAAAACACCATTCACAAGTAAACAGTTCAAGATGTTGCTGGACATGGAAATGGCACAGAGGAAAACAATGAAACAGCACAAAAATCTGGGCAGACAAATACTAAAAGGTGGTAAGTACCTGGCAACAAGTCAGGTTCATGTGACAAGAACATAAGAACATTGGGGCAGATTTAGCATGTCAATTTATATAAATCCTGGAAAGCTCAGCACAAATTCAACTTCATATGAGTCGCACAGAGGAATGAGAAGTGTTGGCTCATGAACAATTGAGCATGAACTGGGCTGCACAGTAGGACTTTCAATCTTTCAAGTCCTAAAGTCTGAGTGACTCGGTCCATTTCACATGAAGTGCTATTTATTATTAGTACTAATTATTTCAGTAGATGAAACCTATTCACATGGAACAAGCACATAGGGACCACTGACTTGAAATTCAAGCTTCAAAATAATATTGGTTTCAAATTCCCACCACAGACCCCACACTGTGAAAGTAACTGATCTTGGTACGTACAGTCAGTGATTTCTTCATCGCCTTGGGGGAGGCGAGAATGTTTCGTACATCTGAGCCAGGCATGTCAAAACACTAGCAACCATACCAGTGGACCAATGAAGGGCTTTGTACAACTTACAATTTTACAACAAGTTATCCCTTTCCATCAAATAGGTGAAACTGATGAAAATTCCAACATATTTTCCTAACATCACTTCCTCGACATTTACAAAGATTAATATTTAGATTAGGTAAAGTTCTACCTTTTTTACTGTTTCAATATCTTCTGCCTTATCTTCCCTTTGTTTATCCTGCAATTTATCACATCCCCTATTTGCATACAGAGTTTTTTTTCCACTGAATGCTTACTATTTATTAACCTTAATAAGTTGGTAAACCCAAAGGTATTTTTTGACAATTGAAATTGTATACTTTATTAATTTTAGATAAGAACATATGAATAGAATCATCTAAAATACTGCATTATTTAAAACCTTCTGTAAAGAGACTCAATATACCATCAGCTGTATAAAAGATAAAATAACGAACCCCACTCATTAATGGCATACACCTGGATTTCATTAAAGTACTCGCTCAAACGGAAAATGGCCCATTTCTTTGCTTACAAGCAAGGATGGCCTCTACAGATAAATACAGAACACAATAACTACCATGAATTTTCACAGCTTTTCAATAACATGATATTGTTATGATACAATAAAGTTTGTTCATACTTACCGGCAGATATATATATAGCTGTATTTTCTGAAGTCCGACAGAAATTCAAAAACTTCCGCACACACAGTGGTCGGCCAGGTGGTTAGTACCCATTCCCGCCGCTGGGAGGCGGGTATCAGGAACCATTCCCATTTTCTATCATAATTTTTATTTCCTTTACTGTCCCCTGAGGGGAGGTGGGTGGGTACTTAATTATATATATCTGCCAGGTAAGTATGAACAAACTTTATTGTATCATAACAATATCATTTTGTTCATGAAAACTTACCTGTCAGATATATATATAGCTGAATCCCACCGTTGGAGGTGGGAAGGGACAGAATAGAAGGATTTTGGGAAACAAATGCATGCAGATGATTTACATCTTGGTTCCACCTGTTAGCATTGCTGGCTTCGTGGTTATTGCCACGTAAGTCTGCTTGTGCTACTAGAGTTGCCAGCGAGGTAGAAGACCTATATAGCTGGTGCACTCCAGATGATCTGTCCAACAGGGGCGAGACCACGACGTGACTAGACCATATTGACCATACCATGAGGGCTAAGAAGTAAAATAAATATATATATATATATCACCACCTGACCAACCTAGCCAAAGTTTAAGGTGTGTTAACTAAGGCTTAAGAGTTAAGAAGTCACCGTTGTCGGCGACTCAACTACTAAATTAAGAGCTCTCCTAACCATTTCTACAGGATAGGATTGAGTGGTACTACTTGCCCCCAAGATTGTGTCTGCAGACACGTATGGCCCTAGCGAGCAGCAGATCTCATATGCCATCTTCACATCTCGCAGGGAGTGTGAATTGAACACAGAGTGCTTCGCTAAAACATGGTACTCAGGATGTTGCTGAGTGCCATGCTCTGTTGAAATGCTTCCGAGGCCGCGCCCTCACCTCGTGAGCATTCAAATCAAAAGATTTCAAATCTTTGTGCCAACACAATGAAGGAGCTTTTTGAAAGAACTCCTTAACAATAAAGCCAGGGTGTTCTTCGATATGGCAAGTCTGGTCTTTTCGGAACACTGCAGATTGTCCGTACGACTTCGACTTTCTTGAGTTTTATGTAGATAAAACTTGAGAGACCTGACAGGGCACAGGACTCTCTCTGGCTCCTGCCCAATAACTTGTGCCATCCTTGATTCCAAAGCTCCTGCCCAAGAACAAGACGGTTTCCATTCTTAGGCCACAACGGAAGGCTTAGAGAACGCACCGCCTTGTGTTCTCTAATGCCAAAACTTCTGACGATGGCTGAAAACCTCACTAACCCTCTTTTTGTCGTATCTAGGGTGGTTAGAAAAAGGCCTTCCTGATCACGTGCAAGAAGTTAACAGGTAGGAACGATGTTCCGAATGCTTTGACATCAAGAACTTCAGACTATGTCTAAGTTCCATATTGAAAGCTTCGATCTGGACATGCACAGTCAGTCAGTCTGTACTAAAGTCAGGTGACCGACCAGTTGACCAGTCAGACAAATCAAGGACAGCAAGGCTGTACCCTGAAGACCGTAAGGCCACTATTCTTCGCTGAAGGATGAGTGTCTGGACTGCCTGGGCGATTCAAGCTAAGCAAAACCTTGGGGTATGAACGCAACCCCAACGTCCGTTTAGCGAATCAACTCCTGAGCCACTCCCTGGACTCGAAGCTTCTGGTGACAGGGGGCCGGGAGAAAAGGAGCGAGGAGCAAAAAGGCGATTCAGTCACGAAGGACGAATGCCTGACAGTCCAACCTGGTCTCATGTTAAACGATCATCGGGTGTGTAAACGCAACCGACTTCGTCAACAAGAAACTCAGGGCTACTATGTGTCTCCTGATCTCGCACGAGTGTCTGACTCCGAGAAAACAGGTGAGACAAAAAGTAGATGGTGAGCGAGTTTTGAGATTCCACAGAACTCAAGATCGTGAAGGGCTTTTGTTTGTTTGGACAGAAGCAAATCTCTGAGCCCAAAGGCCGTCAACAACATATTTGCGTATTCTTTAATAGTTGTGACTGCCAGCTTATCCCATCTTCAAACGGAAAGGGAAGACGGCAATCTTATGCTGTCAACATCTCGATAGTCTGAACGTAGTCAGACTCAGAGCGGAGAGGTTATAGGTACCTTTCGTGTTAAAGTAGACCGACTCTCTCGGAAAAGGTCCTTGGAAGGACGTGACCTCTGTGAATCTAGGATCTTGAAGGCCAACATGGGGCGATTAGCGTCATTGTCGCTCCCTGTGATGGTATAAATCATCTTATTACATTTCCTAAGCGTTTGAAAAAGGGGAAAAGAGACTAAACATCCATCCCTGTTCATATCATAGCGAAGAGATGTATGAAAGGACGTCCCTAAAGTCTCCATAACTCTCAACATACTTCTAAAGAAAGATTCCACTCGGAAGTCAGTAGTTGCTGCCGTCGATCGAGACGATTCGTACAGACTTTGCAATCCTGTAACGAACCTCTAGAGGATCGTTACATTCTACGCCTGTTGTTATAATAGGCTCTTTCTCGTAAACCCGAACAGGGACCGAGAGAAGATACTTCCTAAGATATGAGAGAGCTGTGGAAGATCAGAGTTGATATGGACCACTGGTTCCAGAAACTCGTTTTTCAGACTGGAGGGACGACAGAACTTGTTTTTTCCACTTCTTTCAGATTTATGATCCAGGACATCTGAAACCCTCTCCAGAGTCCGGCACCTCTTTCTATCACCTCAAGTGATACTTAACGCACCGAGAGATGTTCAGGAATCATTCCTAGATCTTTAATAAAATTTCAGTTTCCCGGTAGGAAAACTGTAGAGGTCTGAATTGCAGTCTATTCAGGGAAACAAACTTCTTTAGGAAGGAAATGGTCCCCAGCAAGCTCATCCATTCCCTCACACAGTATGTTTACTTCCCTAAAAAGGCTGCGCTTTGCCTAAGCAGGAGAGCATATAATAGTGAAATGTTGCGGTAGACTCGTAGTCCTATACCGTTCGGTAACGAGCACCGAAGGAGTAAGAGATATATCTGAGAACATAAGTAAAGGCAACAAACGAATGCAATGTTTATTCATTCATGTAAGAAATCCCCTCAATCTTAGGCTAAAGTCCGTGATTGTAGGGCAGAGATACAGTTAGTCAGTCAATCCCGCAGGAGAGAGAGAGACGTAACTGCCAGCACAGAGATACGGTTAGTCAGTCAATCCCGCAGGAGAGAGAGACGTAACCTACCGCGCATGACAGCGAACGAGCTGGTACTGCCTCGTTTGGACTGGCGGAGAGGACAGTGACAGCAGCAGCTTACGATCGTCGTCTCTTAACTTTATGCCTGGGTTGCCAGCTACCCTATTCTACGAAGAAAAAAAAAAAAAAAAAAAAAATAAAAAAAAAATTTAGGGGGGTCCGTTTTAAAAATTTTTTAGCATAAAGAGACTCTCAAGCTGGTATATTTAAGCGAAACAGAAAACGCTAAATATATTAGATGCGTTCGTGTCGTCATAACACTACCATACAATGGTAAAAGATAAATCGGAAACTCCTGGAAGGCTGCAGGGGAGTTAACGATTAAAATGTCCTTAAAATAAGAGACAATAGACCTTCTCTGGATTGCCATCCGAAGAAGAGGTAACTACAGCAAGCGTATATGACTTGAACCAACCAGTAGTAAAATAACGCAAGGCAAAATATGATATTATGCAATAAAGTTTTTTCATACTTACCTGGCAGACATATATACTATAGCTGAATTCGGAAATACAGCTACATACATATCTGACAGGCAAGTTTCATAAACAAAACTCAAGAGAATTGAAGCGGACAGCTCAAGCTTCTTATGTTATTGGACATAAGCGTTCATGACGTAGTCTACAAGTCTATTTTCTTGTACGAGTCTGCGAATGATGAATGAGAGCTCTTCCGAATCTTGTCAATAAGAGCTTATCCGCTTACGCAATATAAGTTATGAGAAGTTTGTCAATGAGAACTAACCCATTTACGGGACAAAGAGATATTTTGTCAATGAGGGGATACCCACTTACTTGACAAAACGATAGTATATTGTCAATGGGGGAGGGGGAAAATTCACTGAATTGACGAAACGTAATCCAGGAAGTCGAGCATTTTATTTTCGATTCCCGTCTCAAACGAGGAAGGGGCAAGAATCCTGTTAAGAAAACACGGCTTACGACAGGTAGAACGACGATGTTCAATTCGGCAGCGTAGTCCCGACTAGGAACTAACAAAATCTATCATCTGAAAAGCCCCCCTTTCAGATGGGCTAAAAAGCTTGCAAAATTATCCTGGGAAGAGGAAGAAACTCTCCAACCAGCTTCCTCTCCCGTATCAAAATTTATTGGCAGTATGGCAAAGGAAGTCCTGTCTTGCGCTTTCCTGAAGAGCGTCCTTTTGATGAGTGCCTTTGCAAGAATCCTACTGAACGTTGCCGGAGAGTCCTGACGTGCAGGACGTCGAGCTTTTACATAACCCATAGCTGCCTTACCGCAAAGTCTTGACTGTGGTAGAGCAAAAGAGATCTTTCCTTGAGCTTTCCATAACTCCATCCAATCCTGGACTTTACGAAAAGCAATATTACTGACAGAGACCTCTATAATTCACGAAACCCGTGGTCTTGCTGGGTTTCGAAAACGAAGTTGCCTTTTCACTTTAAGCTTCCTCCGAAGCACTGCTTACTTCACATTCTTCGCAGGCGATGTAGAAGGGATCACCGAAGTTAGGTAAAAAATCTTTAGGCCCCCAAATCAGCTTGAAGACTTCAACAGAAACGTTCAGCCAGGCGACACACCTGGCGTGCGCTGGTCAGCGCGCGCTCGGCGTACACTGGCTAGCAGCGAGCACGCTCGGCGTCCACTGGCTAGCAGCAAGCACGCTCGGCGTCCACTGGCAAGCAGCGAGCACTCTCGGCGTCCACTGGGCGCGCGCCGCTCGCGCTCGGTATCCGACTGGCGTGCGCTCGGGCCTCGGCGTCTACTGGTGCGCGCTTGGCGTGCACCCGCGCGCGCCTGGCGTCCATCCGAACGTCCCGTCCAAGCGAGCGTCAAAAAAAAAGCGTTCAGAAAAGCGTCACGCTCCTGACAGGCGTCATGCAAGCGAAACTGCCTTCAGGGAAGAACATTAGACATCTCGGAGAGAACACCGACTGCACGAAGCAGTCTCAGGTGAAGGGTTGATCGTGTGAGAATACGCGGGGCGAGGGAACGCCTTCTTATTCTCACAGCAACAAAGCTAGGACGTCCGCGCTCAAAAGCGTCCTGCTAATATGACTTGCTTTCTCTTTTCTCGGTGGAAAGACGTACACGAGTTCAGGCGACGTTCGCCTTCTTACTTCTCACTGCAACGCATGACGAGAGAGAGAGGACGTGAAACGTCCTCTTCTATAAAGCTTCTATTTAGAGGGCGCGAGTCCTTCCGAAAGCTCCAAACCCTGCGCAGGGAGGACGCTTCGGAGGACGAGAAGCAATCCTTCAGGATTTGTGCACGCACTTTGGCAGCCCTGGGAGTAACTTCACGTCTGCCGAAGCACGTCAGATCGGTGGAGTTCCCTCGTAACCCTCCTTCGGCTTTCGACATGCTCTCTCCCTGTTCCTGGGAGTCAAGCAGAGGTCCCGGCCTAGAGGCGAAATAAGGCCGATCTGACGCACACCTCCACTACACAAGGGGCACTGTCACTGCACTTAGCCACTTCACTTTTGCTCTCCAAAGCCAGCACTTTCGATTCTAAGTTACGAATCGATAGAGTATCAGAGAAAGGTCAATACCCTCTACAGAAACTGTTTAGGGCCCGAAGGCAACATTACAGGGTTAGGAGTAACAACTACAGAAGTAGCACTCTTCACCACAATGATAGGAGAGCGAGCACCTTAGATTCCAAGATACAGATGGAATCTATAACGTAAAGGGCATTACCTCACGAGACATATTTATAGCCCGTAGGCCATACTACAGGGTTAGGCAAAATAAAGTCTACAGGTAGGTTAGCCTACCCTGACTTTGTTTACTGATTAATTGCGTACATACGAATCATACGTCTTCCTTACGGAATTAGACAAAGTCTCACACTCCTTACATGACAAATCTCAACAAATAAGCAAGACACATAGCCCTCGTGCATATCGAGTGCGGAACTACCGAAGCTTTCGGTAGCCACACCCTATCTTAGCAGACAACACCCTCTGAAACTAGCCTAACTAGATTCAGATATACAAAAATGAATCATATTCAAAACAATTTAAGATAGCGTATGCCTAGCCACAAATCCAAGTCAATAAATCAAAAGACAATTAGGATATTTAGCGGCCATGAAGTTTCCAAAATCCTAAGACGGAGGTACTGAAAACAGGTGTTTCCAGCACCGGCGACAGAAAAATTATGAATAGAAAATGGGAATGGTTCCTGATACCCGCCTCCAGCGGCGGGAATGGGTACTAACCACCTGGCCGACCACTGTGTGTGCCGAAGTTTTTGAATTTCTGTCGGACTTCAGAAAATACAGCATATATATATCTGACAGGTAAGTTTCATGAACAAATAAACTTTTAAGAAGTCTGCTTAAGTCCTTCAATGTTATTTCATTCTTCAAATATGCCTAACAATAATCATGCCTATGCCACGAGGTTCCATTATAAAATAAGTGAGTATCGATACCTATTGATTGAAGGGATTTGCTTCAAATTTTCACCACTTACTTCAAGATAAGCTCCTTTACTACTTAAAAAAGTAAGTATTCAAAAAACACCAAAAGAAAAAATTATTACTCATTTTGTAATAACTATGAGTACTATAGTTAGAAAGCTGATTATTGCAGTAAACATATTTCTTAATGTGAGAAGCATCCCCTGAAATTCACAAAATAATCAGATGAACGGAAATGTGCTCTGCTTGGGTGATTGACATTCGTGACATATCTCCTAAGGAGACTTGCCTTCTGTTCTGATTTCTTTTGTCTTTTCAATTTTTATAGTTTATATACAGTGCACCCCCCACCCCTTATTCGCGGAGGATGCATTCCAGACACCCCCCCTGCGAATACTTACAATCCTTATTAAAATGCTTGAAACTGCCTATTTAATTAGTTCAAACTCAAGAAAAACCCACTGAAAATGCTTAAAGTACCTGGTTTCTAATTTTGTATATATATATATATATATATATATATATATATATATATAGAAAAAAAAGAAAAAAAACAACATTTAATCATGAAATTCATATGAAAATAGTTTTTTTTTTTCCCAATATGACAAATCTTTCATCAATTTGTATTTTTCATTACTAACAAACCTGAGGTCTTAACATTAGGATAATACTAGGTCCAAGCTGGAAAACCGGTAGAATTAATAAAAAAACTTTGTGTGAGCCAGGGACTATTGGCATCTGAACTGGGTCACGGGGCATTGAAGTTCCCAGAATGCCCTGGGCGTCCCGTGATCAATCAGTCAATTAACCCTTAAACGTTGAGCCGGTATTTCTGAAAGTGTCTCCCGTATGCCGGCGGCGTTCGAGAGTGAAGCGCCGAAGCGGAAAAAGTTTTTTTTTTTTTTAAGTCGCCGCAAGCTTAATTTTCAAGATTAAGAGTTCATTCTGGCTCCTTTTTTTGTCATTGCCTGAAGTTTAGTATGCAACCATCAGAAATGAAAAAAAAATATCATATATAAATATTGGAATATATGACAGTGCAAAAAAAAAAAAAAAAAAAAAAATTCATATATACAATAATTGTATACAAATCGCGCTGTGAGCAAAACAGTTAAAAGCTAATGAGTTAATTATTTTTTTTGTATTGTACACTAAATTGCAATGATTTTGGTATATAACAAATGTAAAACGATAAAAGCAAAACAGAGAAAACTTTTATCACAATATGATGCATGAATTCGTAACGCACGGACATATAAAAAGTTGTTTTCAAAATTTCACCATAAATCGAAATATTGTGCTAGAGACTTCCCGTTTGTTGCAAAATGAAGGTAATTGATTGAATATTACTAGACTGTAAGTTTTGTAGCTTACAATTGCAGTTTTCGACCATTTCGGTCGAGTTAAAGTTGACCGAAAGTCGAATTTTTTCTATTTATCGTTATTTATATGAAAATATTTAAAAATGGAAAAAGCTACAACCATGGGTTGTTTTTAGTTGTATTCTACATGAAATTGTGCACATTTTCATATATAAAACTTTATGTAACGGCTAATATATAATGGTGCAAACATTACGACAATCGAACGAAAAAATTTATGATTTTTTCGGAAGTTACCGCGCGGATGTAAGGGAAAAGTTTTTTCATAAATTCACCATAAATCGAAATATTGTGCTAGAGACTTCCAATTTGTTGCAAAATAAAGGTAAATGATTGAATATTATTAGAATGTAAGAGGTTTAGCTTACAATTGCGTTTTTCTACATTTCGGTCGAGTCAAAGTTGACCGAAGGTTGATATTTTGGCACATCGTTATTTATATGAAAATATTTCAAAACTGGTAAAAGATACAACCATGGGTTATTTTTTGTTGTATTCTATATGAAATTGCGCACATTTTCATATATAAAACTTTATGTAACGGCTAATATAAAACAGTGCAAACATTACGACATCGGACATAAAAATTTATAATTTTTTCAGCAGTTCCCGCACGGATGGAGGAAAAGCTTTTTTTCTAAAATTCACCATAAATCGAAATATTGTGCTAGAGACTTCCAATTTGTTGCGGCAAATATAATATGGTGCAAAAATCATGTGTTGCTGATGCTTTTTATTGCGAGAAGAGAAATTCACGCTTGCGCGCCTAGGTAACAATTGTAAACAAAACAACAGCTTGATCCGTGAACTCCCAGCATCCCTCAAGGTGCGTAATTCAAAGTTTTCACCAAGTAGGCCTATAACTATTTTTCCACAATTTTTTTTAAAAACTTTTTTGCGTCGACGTTTCATATGTCAATTCAGCACCCAAAAGACAATTTTCGTCAATGTTTAATACGTCCAATCGGCGTTTAAGGGTTAAAAACAGTACACTCCAATGAATTAAGTAATTTAAAAACTAAGTGGTCCTGTTAAATTAATTAATAACAATAATAACAGTATCGAATCTACAGCCAGAGATGATTTGTACTCTATCTCTGTTAATCTCTAGCTTATCTTAAAAATACATATGAAGTTAGAAAACAAAGAAAACAAATGCAAAACTTACTTCTTCCTTTTTTCTTCTTCTTGAAGCCTTTGCTCCTCTGCTATTCTTTCTTCCTCAATTCTCCTTGCCTCCTCCTCAGCTTTTCGCACTTCATCTGCTAACCTTTTCTCTTCAAGTTTTCGCTTCTCTTCCATCTGCAAAATTCAAAGGATGTCACTAAATATGAGACAAATTATATAATAGAAAATTGCAATGCTGAAAACACAAATTAAACAATGATAAAACAATATTAATTATCACTGTATAAAAATTGCTGCTAATGATGGCATCTACAAAACATTTAATTCTTAGGCAGTTATCTCAATTATAAATACAATATTAGTAACTTACAGCACATAAGTGAAAACCAAAACCCATAGGGGGGGGGGGGGGGGGGGGGGGGTTGAAAACAACCATAAAATGTGGGCAGTGGCCACAGGTCAGCAGCTCTAACGAGGCAAAATCTAGGTCAAGATCTTACAAAAAGTCATATGTGTTACTGTCTCCATTGTCATCTTATTATGTAGAACTTTTGTCATTTCCTACTTGTCAAGAGTATAACGGTGAGTTATTGTTTTTAATATATTGTGTAGAAGTTGTAGTAGGTCTTTATTTTTGTATATTTTTCTTGTATGTACTCTACCATATATTTCTCTTCAAAATAACATGTGTTTCACACAAAGTGGAGTCCTGTTGTTTGCAGGTTAAATATGAAGGAAGAGAAGTGGAAGGAATATGAGACCAAGGGGAGTATACACAATAAGTGGTAGTAGATACAGGCAGTCCCTGGTAATCAGTGATCTAGTTTTATAGTGTTCGTCTAGCGCCATAAAATCAGCGATTTATGGCACCATAACAGGCCGAGTTCTGGTTATCAGTGGCATAAGCGCCATAAATCGCTGAGTTTCTGTTAATGGCAGTTTTCGCTTATTGGCACCTCCTGGGGAACAGAACCCCTGTCGATAACTTGGGACTGCCTGTATATAAAAAGTGGGAAGAATAAAAATGGAGATAATGGAAAAAAACGATCATAAGAAGGAAGGCAATACATCATTTCCCAGGATCATCAAAAGTATGAGTGTTCTGGATAACCAACCCTAGGTAGCATAAACCACACACAGCCAAATCTAGCCACGAACATTTCATTATAGAGGACCACACATAAATATGAATTTAAAGGATAATTAAGATAAGTAAGTAAACTAACTGAATGGAGTGTGCATCAGAGCAACTGTATGGATAATATTTAGTTAAAAGATAAATGTTTGCTCATTAGCTAAAATCATGACAAATCAGCACTTGTAATCCTGAAGTTTTTGGGATAAAAATTAAATGCAGGAACAAGGTAGCTTATGTTATCAAATATATAAGTTTTAGATGATGGAGATCTAAATGTCCTATTGGAACATAAACTTGGTGCTGAGCACTGGATAATAAGAGGAACCATTAAGGAGAAGTACTGTATTAAGCAATCATTTATTACATAATCTAAACATACCCTCTATGATGTCTGTAAAAAGCTGAAAAGATCTGATGACTTTTTACATTGTGCACTCTATTAAACTTAAACTGCTACTAAATCAACAAGCATTCATGAATCCTTTGCTAGTGTTACACATTTTTTCTATATTGTACAATAGATTTCAAGAGTGTTCCATTATATACATTCAATACTTCTCTGCCTTTTCCCTGATTGATCTTTTATTATCCTACTATCTTACAGCACAACCTAACTTTGCAAGCCCTTTGTTCTTATGTGAGGGCTCCAAAACTCTTAGGCAAGTTCAACCTACAGCACAATTCTTTGTGCTACAAAATATCAAGTCTGAGGACTGCAGAGCCAAGAGCTATCTAAAACACAGCACTTCCTAAGCGAAGCTGGAGGATCATGTCAATATATTTTAAAAGCTTTGATGTGTCAAATTTATTTTATTTATTATTTTTTTTTTTACCAAATAACATGACATGTCATAACTGACTCAACACTGGATTTCAGATGACGCATCAAAGTATCACAATGGACCTAAACAGTTTTAATTGCTTCTCAAGAGGCATCACTATACCATGATTGAGTACAATATCAAGTGCAGAGTAAGAAGAACCTAACACAACCAAAGAAGAGATGAACAAAGAAAGATGCAACAGTGCCCAAGTCCAGACATGCTGGGGTCAACATCAGGCTATCGCATATGACTATAAATCACTTCATTCATAATAATAATCATGCAGTACTTGGTATACAACATATTAAACTTTTTGCATTGTAAAATGTGACTTCCCTATTATTTAAAGCTAAACACCAGATGGAAACAGGTGACAAGTGGAGAAGTTGTAACAGTTTTTAAGGTTGCCAGTCTTGCATTACACTGGCACACAATATGATGCAATAGGGTTCATAAGGTTTCATATTCCTATGGTCTCAAACTTTACTTATATTCTCCATCTTCACAAAATAACAGAAATTTTCAAAATACTTTCAATTTATGTATCAATCTTCAATGCAAGGAACCAACATGAAAAATCTGAATGAGGGCAAAAAAAAAAAAAAAAAAAAAAGTATCTCGCCTCAGAAATTAATAAGACACTGTACCTGTTCTTTAATTTTTCGAGCTTTGGATTCTTCCTCAGCCTGCTTCTTAGCTAACATGAGGTGTTTTTTCTTTTGCTGCTCTTCTTTTAGTCGCTCCTCTCGCTGCTTCCTTTCTGCTTTCTGGAGTTCTTTAGCCTCTCCTGCTTTTCTTTCATTCTCTTCCCGAGCCTCTCTAGATCGTCTCATTCGCTCTCATTACGCCTTAAAATGATTGAGAATAGACAAATGATGACAAACAATTACTGCAAATCCCATCTTCAACACAACTTCAAGAACAAGGAAAGGAATGCAAGAAATTATAATTGTGCTGAAGAAGAAGAAGAAGAAGAAGAAGAAGAAGAAGAATAAAAAGGCCTCATTTAAAAATAATTCCAGATTAAAAACTTAGTGTGAAAACCTCTTGAAAACCAAAGTAACTGAAGCCTTTGAGTAAAATTATGAAATGGTGCCACCAGTATTAACAGCAAAGGTCAGAACAAAAAAGGGCACATACAGACTGACCCTAAACATGCACTGCATCTAAAATGCTATTTCTGAAAAGAAAATACTTTCAAACTAATAATTTATTACTGTAATATTGAAAACCACTACATCATTCATTAATTGTCCATTGCTGTAGAAACTGATAATCAAGTCTATCCATGACAACAATCCCTAAAATCACCTTTTACAATATCAAATAAACCTAAATTTATTACCCAAAGCTCCCATTAGTTCTGTTAACATTAATCTCAGCACATCCCTACTAATCATATTTACTATGCCTTTTATTTTTGTTTGAAATGTTCAAAAGCAGTCTACTTTGTGTATGCAGTCTGGGTCTATGAGTAGTATCAATCTCCCTTTCTTAGTTTCCTGTGATCCTGTTGTTATCACTTCCGATTACTCCTTCCAGTTTGCCTGTTGCAGTGGTTTTGATTCTCCACTCTTTTTCTAAGTAAATTTTCATTCATATAGGTAATATTATGTCTATATTTCAACTGAAAGTACATTAGTAATAAAATGTGACTTCATCATTTACTTCCACTTCAATCACCTTATGCTAATTTTGATGCCTCTATTCTCTACTGCAACAATCAACTTAATCTTTCTGTGATGTATCCCTCTGAAACTGCACTGAACACTTATTTATCTGCACATGGTAGTACCTCTGTTGCACTCTCATGGCTTCCTCCATTACTATGGTAATAAGTGTTAAGAATGATTACCTTCAACGTAGCACTTACCGGCCTTAAACTACTCTACATCTTGTGATATAATAAAAGTATCATCAGCCCCCTTCATTAATGGATGCACCAATTTCTTTTACATGTGGCATTCCAACAATCCTTCGTTTCACTGTCCTACCTCCAAGCAAAAAGCAGAGATAAATTTTAATTGGTGGTAAAGAGATCACTCATAAATTCCTTAAACTACAATCTCATCATAAGTCCCAGTCTGCAACTATTTGTGCACTTTGGCAGCTTTAGCCCCTGTGTAATGTATACCTATTTTTATGCTTTAATAAACTATGTTACATATTAGTTTTAGACTGGTTCATGTGTCCGTATACCAGATATGCAATACAATTTTGCTTTGATAATGCTACTTTTTGTCTCCTTGCAATTCAATACAAGTTCTGTAATAAAACAGCAAATACTTTCCATCATTGTGAAAATGCAATAAGCCGATGACTTACCGCTTCTGGATTTCTGCTCGAGATTTCATTAACTCCTCTTTTTTCTTCCTAATTTCTTCCTCGCGCTCCCTTTTCTTCTGCATTTCCAACTGCTTCTTAGCCTCTAAATCTTCCTGTGTTGGCTTAGGTGCTTGGATTTTGATGAAACTTGTGACTCCAGTGACAATGTTACCAATATTTTTAGTTCTGTTAGCTTCAATAGGAGTGTTCATTTTCTACAATAAGACAGAAGACATGTCAACACAACCAACAATAGACATTTGAATTTTACTACCAAAATGCTAAACTTTCTTTCTCTCATTGCATTTCTTGAAAAAAAAAAGTAAATAAAAATAAACAAACAATAAAATATAAATAACAAAAGGTATGTGCTTATTTTCATTCAACTTGATCCTTCATGAAAAATGATATTGTTATGATACAATAAAGTTTGTTCATACTTACCTGGCAGATATATATATAGCTGTATTCTCTGAAGTCCAACAGAATTTCTAAAAACTTACGACACACGTAGTGGGAGTAGGGTGGTTAGTACCCATTCCCGCCGCTGGGAGGCGGGTATCAGGAACCATTCCCATTTTCTATCAGATTTCTATCTCCACTGTCTCCTGAGGGGAGGAGGGTGGGCACTTAAAATATATATATCTGCCAGGTAAGTATGAACAAACTTTATTGTATCTTAATATCATTTTGTTCATGAAACTTACCTGTCAGATATATATATAGCTGAATCCCACCTTTGGCGGTGGGAGAGACAGAAAAGGATTTTAGGAAACATATACATGTAGATGATTGACATCTTGGTTCCTTACCTGTTAGCATAGCTGACTTCGTTATTACTGTCACCCAAGCCTGCATCTACTTCACTAGAGTTACCAACAAGGTAGTGACCTGTGTAGTTGGTGCGCTCTAGATGATCTGTCAACGGGGACGTGACCACAATGTGACTAGACCATGACCATACTTCCGAGGGCAACGAGGCAAAACCACCACCTAAGTTAGCCTACCAAAATACTCCCACATAAAAAGGCTAATAGAAGGGAAGTCCGCATTCGGCGGCCGACCCTACAACCATAAACATTCCAAGGATTAAAAAACTCACCTACCCTTTTCTATGGGAAAGGATGAGTGCTACCTCCTGCCCCCAAAATAGTGTCTGCGGCGACGTATGGCCCAAGCGAGTAACAGTTTTCGTATGTCGTTCTCACCTCCCGTAGGTAGTGCGAGGCGAACACAGAGTTACTCCTCCAAAACGTGGCACTCAAAATGTCTTTGAGGGCCATATTTTTCTGGAAGGCTATCGAGGTCGAAATAGCCCTCACTTCGTGAGCGTTTACTCTCAACAGTCCAAAATCACTGTCCTTGCAAGAAGAGTGCGCCTCCTTTATGGTGTTCCTTAAAAAGAATGCCAGCGCATTCTTGGACATGGGCATATCTGGTCTCTTGACCGAACACCATAAGTTCTCTGCAGAACCTCTACAATTCCTTGTTCTCCGAAGGTATTCTCTTAGAGCCCTGACAGGACACAGGACTCTTTCTGGCTCTTGACCAATAATCTCCGCAATGCCCTTGATCTCGAACGTCTTAGGCCAAGGGTTGGAGGGGTTCTCATTCTTAGCCAGAAACGTCATTCCCAAAGAGCAGACCGCATTATGCCCTTTGAAGCCGACGTGCTTACTAATAGCTTGTATCTCGCTAACTCTCTTCACCGTCGCCAGAGCAGTTAGGAATAGTTTTCTTCGTCAAGTCTCGCAAAGACGCAGTGTGAAGAGGTTCAAAGCGACTTGACATTAAAAACTTTAGGACCACGTCTAAGTTCCAAGAAGGCAACTTAGGAAGAGGCACCTTGGTGGTCTCAAAAGATCTCAATAGATCATGGAGATCTTTGTTATTGGCTAGGTCTAGACCTCTATGACGAAAAACCACAGATAAAACACTTCTGTAGCCCTTAATGGTCGACACTGCAAGCTTCAAATCTCGTCTGAGATAAAGTAGGAAGTCGGCGATCTGGCTCACAGAGGTCGTGGTAGAGGAAACTCCTTTCTTCTTACACCAGCTCCTAAAAGCTGCCCACTTCGATTGGTAAACCGTGATTGAAGATGGTCTCCTCGCGGTGGCGATAGCTTTAGCCACAGGTTTCGAAAAACCTCTCGCTCTGGCCAACTTCTGGATAGTCTGAACGCCAGTCAGAACTCAGAGCGGAGAGGTTTTTTGTGGTACCTCTCGAAGTGTGGGGGCTGTTTTGAGTAGATCTCTCCTTAAAGGAAGAGATCTTGGAAAATCTACCAGGAATGACATCACCTCTGTGAACCAGTCCGCTGCGGGCCAAAAGGGGGCGATTAACGTTAACCTCGTCCCTTCCGAAGCTGCAAACTTTCTCATCACTTCCCCCAGGATCTTGAAGGAAATGCGTAGAGATCTAGACCCGTCCAATCCCATAAAAGGGCGTCTACTGCTACTGCTCCTGGATCGAGAACCGGGGAGCAGTAAAGAGGAAGTCTCGCCGTTCTTGAAGTTGCGAAAATGTCCACCAAAGGACATCCCCAAAGACCCCACAGCTCCTGGCATACGTCCTGATTGAGGGTCCACTCTGTCGGCAGCAACTGTCCTTGTCGACTGAGGAGATCCGCACGGACGTTCTCGACTCCGGCAATGAACCTTGCCAAGATCGTGATTTCTCTCGCCTTCGCCCAAAGCAGAATCTGTTTCTTCAAGTATGCCAGGGCTGTGGTGTTGTCCGAGTTGACTTGGAATACGCGACGGGAGACTTTGTCCTGAAAGAACCGGAGCGCTAACTGAACGGCTGCCAGCTCTTTGAAGTTGATATGCCAGGCTACTTGTTCCCCTCTCCAGGTGCCTGACACTTCCTCCCCCCCTAGTGTTGCTCCCCACCCCGTGGATGA
The DNA here is from genome assembly GCF_015104395.2 of Macrobrachium nipponense. Taxonomy (NCBI): domain Eukaryota; kingdom Metazoa; phylum Arthropoda; class Malacostraca; order Decapoda; family Palaemonidae; genus Macrobrachium; species Macrobrachium nipponense. The sequence goes on along the minus strand of NC_087216.1, from coordinate 15,996,480 downwards.
TGCGTCGGAGAACAACACTAGGTCGGGGTTCCGAAGCTTGAGGGACATGCCCTCCGACAGCTTCAACGGATCGAGCCACCATCTTAGATGGTTCTTTACCTCTTCTGAGATGGTTAATATCATTTCGAGGTTGTCCTTGTCTGTCCAGCTGTCCGACAGGAAGAACTGAAGAGGTCGGAGGTGTAGCCTCCCCAGGGAAACAAACTTCTCCAGCGAGGAAATGGTCCCCAGCAGACTCATCCATTCCCTCACCGAGCATCAATCCTTCCCTAGAAAGGCTGACACTTTTTCTATGCCTTGTTGCTGACGTTCCTGGGACGGAAAAGCCCGAAAAGACACTGAATCCATCTGAATCCCCAGATACACGATGGACTGTGTTGGGGTCAGATGTGACTTTTCGAAGTTCACCAGCAGTCCCAGGGACGCAGCTAAAGACAGAGTCGTTTGCAGGTCCTTCAGGCACCGGGTCTGCGAAGAGGCTCGTATGAGCCAGTCGTCCAGATAGAGCGAGATTCTGATGTTGGAAAGATGGAGCCACCTCGCCACATTCTTCATTAAGATGGTGAACACAAATGGGGCCGTACTCAGTCGGAAACAAAGAGCCCTGAAACTGAAAGACCTTTCCTTTCAGACAAACCGAAGTACTTCATAGATTGGGGATGTTATCGGGACGTGAAAGTAGGCGCCCTGAAGGTCGAGTGATACCATCCAATCTCCAGGTCTTAAGGCCCCCAGAACTGACTGAGGTGTCTCCTCTTGAACCTCTGCTTCTCTATAAAGAGGTTCAGACGACTTATGTCCAAGACCGGCCGCCACCCTCCCGACTGTTTCAGAACTAGAAACAATCTGTTGTAAAATCCTGGCGTTGCCAGGTCTAAGACCTGTTCCACTGCTCGCTTCTCGAGCATCTGCTCGAGCAGGTCGAAAAGTATCTTCCGCTTTTCTCGAGGATACGACGGGGACAAGTCCCTGGGAGTGGAAGTCAGCGGGGGCAGCTTTACGAAAGGGATTTTGTACCCCTTCTCTATGATGTTGAGAGACCAGGTGTCCGCCTCTCTTTATCTCCAGGCTTCTCCAAACAACTGCAGCCTGGCTCCTACCGGTGACTGAAGGAAGGATCTCTCACTTCTTGCCCCACTAGACTTAGCCGGGGCTCTACCTCTAGGAAGACTTCTTCCTCGGGGTGAAGATCTAGCTGAAGTTCCTCCACGAAAGGGCTTCTGCTTTCTACTAGATTGGGCTCCTGAAGACGTGGAAGGGCCAGTAGGACGTCGCGACGACTGAGCCAAAAGGTCTTGAGTGGCTTTCTCTTGAAGGCTTACTCCAGATCCTTCACCATAGCCTGGGGGAAGAGATGGCTCGAAAAAGGCGCATACAAAAGCTCTGCCCTCTGTGCGGGAGACAGACTTAGCTGCAAAATTGCAATAAAGCGATCTCTTCTTTATCTCTTCTTTAAAACGCCTGCTGAAAAATGAGAGGCCAACTCCTCCGAGCCATCCCTGACGGCCTTGTCCATGCATGACAATACACTGGACAGCTCCCCGAGGCTAATCGATCTGGCGTACGAGACTGGTTGTCTAACACTCCCAGACACCAGTCTAAGAAGTTGAGACTTCCAAAAGGACTGAAAGGCCCTTCAAAAAGATGATCCAGTTCAGAAGTAGTCCACGAAACCTTCGCTGAAGCTAAGAGAGATCTCCTAGAGGCATCCACAACACTGGCGAAATCTCCTTGCGCTGAAGTAGGAACTTTCAGTCCCAACTCTTCACCAGTTTCGTACCACATCCCTGCCTTACCGCTAAGCCTAGACGGAGGCAGGGCGAAAGTGGTCCTTCCCTGTGCTTTCCTAGATTCCATCCAGGTGTTAACCTTACGGAAAGCCCTCTTGGTCGATAGCGAAGTCTTCATTTTAACAAAACCAGGTGTTTTGCTTGCTTTCGACGAGAAAAAACTGCGAGGAGGAGAAGGCGGAGCAGAAGGAAGGAAGGGTATCCCGAACGAATCAAGGAGAAGCCGAGCTAAGACTTGGTAATCCGAAGAAGCAGACGTCGAAGGTTGTTCTCCGTCAACCTCTTCAGAAGAGCAGCTTAACTTCCCCTTCTTTCCTTACCCGAAGTGAAACCCCTAAGGAAGAGGCAAAAGACCCTTCGCTCCGAGTCTCATATCTGAGCGATGTCGAGAAGAAGTGGGGAGCGGACCCGAACCAGAATCCTTCACAGTCACAGGGTAACCAAAGCTTGAGGTGAACATGATGTTGCACGAAGTCGTGAAGCGTCAGCAAGAGACTCGGGAAAAGCGTCCGAGTGAGAGCGAACTTCCACGTTCGCGTCCAAAGCGCTTTTACAAACTCCTCTAAAAGCGTCCGGCGGAGTGTCCATCCTAGCGTCGAGCGAAGCGTCCTTACGAACGTCCCGCGAAGATACAGGATCTGCATTCTGACGAGCGTCACGTTGATCGTCGACACGAGCAGGTCGACGAGGAGCAAAAAAGGAAGGCGCTCTTTCCTTACTACGAGGATCCACACGTACTGAAGTCCGTCCAACAGGCACAACTTCGTCGTCCGCAAAAGCGTCGAGATTGGAATGCCGATCGTCCTCTCACCAAGAAGAGAGGGGAGCGCGATGAGACCTCTCTCTCTCCAAGGGAGCAAGAGTCAATTGACGTCTACCGCCACCTCTAGACAAACACTGGGGAGAAGAACGAAGTCTAGAGGGCGAAACAACCGGAGACGGGGAAGAACGAGGAGAAGGCGGAGGAGACTGTCTGGTCCTTTTGACCGGCAGTCTGTCGTCCTTCCTGCGACGAGGAACCGTCTCCCGCTAAGCATCCGGTGACGTTGCATAGCGAGTATAACTTCAGTCTGAGAAGTCTCCTTGCGAGGAGAAGAGCTGTGCCGTGAGAAGGCAAGGGGCGAAGGGGGACGCCTTCTTCCTTCTCACAGGAAAAGCCCTGGCTCTAGAGCGACTGGGGCGTCGAAGGCGTCATCGTCAGATGACATCCTAGTCTTCTTCTGGGGCGGAAAAGCTATGCTTACGAAGAAGAACACCGCCAATCAGACAAAAGCATGACGTGAAGCGTCTTGATCTTGAAAGGTCCTCTTCAGAGGCCGCGAATCCGGACGAGATTCCCACCCTGCGCGGGGAGGACGCGTCGGAGGACAAAAAATGACAATTTGTCCAAAATTGCATTTTTCCTAACTATACAAACCTGAGGTCCGTTTTTACAATAGGAAGGTACTAAAAAAAAAAAAAAAAAAAAAAAAAAAAAAAAAAAAAAAAAAAAAAAAAAAAAAAAAAAAAAAAAAAAAACTGGCAGCTGGATAGGTCGTAAGCTTTCGAACAGGGGTTCGGTAGTTAACTGCTTGTCCGACAGGCGCGCGCGCGCGACTGGGAGGTAAACAAATCACTTTTGCTTTTGGTCCAAGCAAAAACTGCAGAGTGAGGGGTGGCATGAGGTGGGGCTATGTGTAAAAGGACCTCAGGTTTGTATAGTTAGGAAAAATGCAATTTTGGACAAATTGTCATTTGTTCCGACACGGCATACAAACCTTCGGTCCTTTTACAATAGGAAGACTCACTTCTTTGGTGGGTGGAATCTGAGCTTTTGTGAACAGACTGGTGTTCGCCAACCTTGGAAGCCTCCCTGGGTCGTAAGAGCGAGGGATGGATCCAAGCCTCTGTCCGATGATCGGGGTGTGCACCGCAGGATCAATGGTCAGACCTCTGGACCGAGTACTAAGAGAGAGGCAAGCGTATCTCTTCGTACCAGCAATGTAAGAACTTGTTCCTGTACAGGAGCAAAGATAAAGTCATGGTTTTGACTCTTGTAGGCATCCACTTCCCCCCCTTGTAGAAGGAAGTGGTGGATATTCTGCTCCTATCCCTAGTGAAAGGGATAGGATGGGGCTCTGTCATATAGCTCACCGGCATCTCGTCCTTATCCAGCAGGGTGATGACCGTATCCCTCTACCCACAGGTAGAGGGGTAGAAAAAGATAGAAAGAGAAGCCAGTCACTTTCTCATTCACTATCTATTCATACAGTCACACCAGGACTCGATGCTGTTCAGCCTGCTAGGGTCTGGGTTAGCTAGACGACGTGTTGAGCAGCCACCACGGGTCCTAAGGAAACCGATCCAAGGACCTATGGGCAATATCCAAGAGGTATAAGGAAGGTGCCGGTGGTCTGGTTGTACCAGACCCCTGCCTTCCATACCTGCGCCACGGAGAAGTTCTTACGAAACGCCAACGAGGGGCCAATACTTCTGACTTCGTGAGCTCTCGGACGGGACGTACGGATGTCGTCACTACCATCAGCCTCATACGCCCTCCTGAAGACCTCACGCAGCCAGGACGAAAGAGTGTTCTTGATACTTCTTTCTTGGTGACCCCGTTGCTAACGAAGAGGCGTCGACACTCAGGCCCGAGGTGTCGAGTTCTCTTCCCATAGCGCCGTAGCGTACTCCCAGGACAAAGCAGCATCTAATCCACATCATTATCTGCATGAAGTTCCCGTACTCTCTTCGCCGATGCCAGGTCCAGCAAGAAGAGGGTCTTGTGAGTTCCCTGGGTTGGCAAGACCTTTGGAGGCTGCTCTTAAGCAAGGAGATCTCGAACGAGTTCGAGATGTCCAATCCCGTCAGTTTCAGGACGAGCGTCAAGGCGGCTCTGTATCCTTTGACTGTGGGAACTTAGAGGAGCTTCCTCGGCGAAGAAAAACGAGGAAAACCGCTACCTGCTGAAGAGTGGCTCTGAGAGGAGATAGGCCCCGTCTACGACACCAACCACAGAAGACGGCCGACTTCCCCTGGTACACAGCTGCAGAGGACTGACGGACGTTTCCAGCCATCTCTGTTGCTGTGCTACGAAAAAAGCTTCTCGTTCGCAAGAGATGGTGGATAACAGCCAGCCCGTGAAGACGATAGGGACTGACTGCTCGGTGGTACCGCTCGACGTGTGGCTGGGCGAGAAGGTTGTGCCAAGGGGGAATCTCTCTCGGTTCTCCTGCGAGAAGAGCCAGCAGGTCCGGATACCAAATGGCCTGTGGCCATTTGGGAGCCACCAGGATCATCCTGAGATTCGGGGTGACCAGCGCTCGACTGATCACCTTGCGAATCAGGCTGAACGGGGAAAGGCATAGGCGAAGAGGTTGTCCCACAGGTGTTGAAGAGCGTCCTCTGCAGCTGCCCATGGATCCGGCACGGCCGAGAAGAACACCTGGAGCTTCCTGTTGTGCCGGATGGCGCACAGATCCTCGACTGGTCGCCGCCACAGGTCGAAGAGCCTTTCCGCCACGTCCTGGTGTAGAGACCATTCGGTCCCTATCACCTGATCCCGACGGCCCCGAGCGTGTTCTGCTACTACATTCCTTCCCTGGAATGTAGCGTGCCGACAGCTCTATTGAGTGCGCCTCGGCCCACTCGTGCACCTGCCGAGTCAACTGATACAACGGGAGAGACACTAGGCCCCCCCTGTTTGTTGACGTAAGCCACCACCGTGGTGTTGACGTACATCAACACCACTGAGTGTCCCATCAAGCAAGCGGCCTGGAACTCTTGGATAGCGAGGAACGCTGCCTTGAGTTTCAGTACATTGATGTGAAGGTGCTTGTCGTTCTCGTACCACACTCCTGAAGTCCGCAACTCTTCCAGTTGGTGTGCGCCCCATCCCTCGGTCGATGCGTCTGAGAGCAGCTGCATTGTCCGGGGGGAGAGTGCGTAGAGGCACTCCTCTAAGGGGTTCCTGTCGTCCAGTCACCCGGCTAGGTCCTGCCTCACCTCCTGTGTCCGTGACAATGGAAAGCTTGGGGGATCCGTCGCCTGTGACCAACTCTCCTTCAGTCTACCCTGAAGAGACCGCAGGTGAAGACGCCCGTTAGGGACTGCCTTCCCGAGTGACGACAGGTGTCCGATCACGACTTGCCACGCTGAGACTACCTGTTCCTGCCGAGACAGGAACTGGTTGGCTGCCTCCGCTGAATCTGCTGATCCGCGAGTCTGCGGGAAAGACTCGCCCTGCTACCGTGTCGATCAGCATACCCAGGTACTTCATCCTCTGCTTGTGCTCGAGATCGGACTTTTCGAAGTTCAGAACGATCCCCAGATCGCGACAGAACTCGAGCAGTCGATCCCTGTCCTGTAGCAACTGCGAGCGGTAGCTCGCCAGGACTAACCAATCGTCGAGATACCCCATCAGACGTATCCGTGCGAATGGGCCCAAGCAGACACCAGGGTGAACACTCGCGTGAACACCTGTGGGGCGGTTGAGAGACCGAAGCAACGTGGCCTGAGCTGGTACACCGTCCCGTCGAGGATGAAGCGGAGGTACTTTCTGGAGGACTGATGAATGGGTATTTTGTAAATACGCATCCTTCAAGTCCACTGAAAGCATTTGTTAATCGTCCTCCTGTAATCGTTCTCCCTGATAGAGTCGAGCACTGCGCGTGCCGTCTCCATCGTGAACCGGGTATGGCGAACCAACCGGTTCAGGGGAGAGAGATCTATCACCGGGCGCGCCAGGCCTCTCGTAAACTTCTCCACCAGGAAAGAGTCGGCTGTAAAAGCCCGGTGACGATCCGTGCCGATTCCTACAGCTCTCTTGCTCAGCATGGTCTTGATCTCCTGTCCCAATGCTACGTCCTTCGATGCCCCTGGAACGTACGCCTGCTGTTGGACCTCGTAGCCGTAAGGAGAGAGGGAATGGGGGAGGAATTGGATACTCGCTCGCCTTCCCAGTGGAACTAGCAGTTGGAGAAGAGTAAGAGCAGCCATCGCCTTGCGGCGATGGCCTCTCAGAGTCTGGGAAAACGTATCGTCAGGAGAAAACGTTTTCCCGAGGAGGGTTACGAACTCTCACTGTAGGTAAGGGTCTGCCGCCACTGTGAACGTCGTCTGGGTGGGGCTGATCGACACCTGACAGGAGAGAGCCGATACCGCTCCGACTCATTCCAGTCCTCGTCGAGGTCGAAACCTCAGGAGAACCGAAGGGGTATTTAAATACGGTGTCCGAAGACACGTAGAAACGCCTCTGTCGCAGTAGAGGAGGTGAAGTAGCTTGTTCGACCGTCCAGAACAACTGAGAGAGCTTCTTGTCCGGAGACGAGAGACTACCCGGTTCAACACAGTCGGCAAGCTCCGATCGCGGCAGACCACCGTCGATTTGGGTTCCCTCTCGGGCCAAAAACGACTCGAGCCGAGACGTGTCTCTGCTGGTGGGAGCGGCGATCCTTCCCGAGGTCATTGTGCTGACGAATCAGCGCCGTAACCTCGGCAAAGTTCCTCTGGATCTCGGAAGTCACAGCATCTTGCAGAGTGGGACCGTTAAGCCCTTCGAACAAGAGCATATTCCGAGAACCTTCCTCCTAAGAAGGGGGAACAGCGACAGCCCTCTCGGTCTTCCCCATCCACTTGCGCATACGCCTCCGGCCGGTCCAAGAACCGTGCCTGGCACGTAGGGCGCTGTGGTGGGATCATGAGGGGCGCACGCCCCTCACGATCACTCCTCAATACCTCGCTCCTCCCGGTGTAACCCGAGGAGGTTGAAGGTACGGGAGAGGCAGACCTGACGCTCCCTCTTTGCTCGCTGGCAGAACCAGCAGGCTTTGAGGGCTGCAGGCGATCGTCAACCCGCGGTGGCGATCGAGCTGCAGGCCTGGTCGAACCGTCTCGCTCGTGGAGAACGGCTGGACTGAGGCACAGCGCTGCCCCGATCTCGAGTGTCAGAAGAGCTGGTGCTGGTTGCCGTACCGGTCGCTTTCTGTGAGAGCGACGGTCAGGCGACCTGCAGGCTCCACTGTCACAGTGAGACGGTGCTTGTCCTCACGGCACGTCACGTCGCTGGTTCCAGCCGTGGCTGGCACCGGCGAACGGGAGGACCTCTTCCCAGCCTCAGCCCGTGGTCGGTCGTGGACCGTCACGTCCCCGGGTAGCCAGCTGTTCACCGCGCGCGTGCGAGCTGGTCTGGTGAGAGTCGCTATGGGAGCGGGCTGTCAACCAGTCTTCAGCCCCCCAGTGACCGGATGAAACCTGACGCTGAGCGGACTCAGAGGTCTGGTTCCTGGCTGCACGGTCCGCTGGTAGGCGACCGTACACTCGGTACCTCCCGCGAACGAGAGGCCGAGACGGACCCTGATGCAGTGGCAGAACCACTGACACCAGGCGAGGAAGTACCGGTGTTAGCCGGTACCCCTCTGGTCCCCGTAGTCTTCTTCCTTGCGGAAGAAGAGACGGGCCCCGCTCCCGAAGGAGCAGGAGGACCAGCGGAAGGAACCCTCCCGTCCCACCGAGGTGAGACGGGTCCCGAGAAGCTCCCGAGGGAGACTTCTTAGGAGGGAGGAGGCAACCTTCTTCTTCCTCGCTGTGAAGCCTTAGAAGTCGAAGGGGAAGAGGCGGCAGCCGACGACGATGAAGAAGATGAAGACGACGACGACGACACCTTCCTCGTCTTCTTCGTCAGCTTCCTCAGGACAGACGTAAGATCTGCTATCCAGGGCGGAGCCGGGGCTGCTGTAGCCGAAGCCACGGGCCCGGACGCACCTGTACAGACAGACCAAAGTCTGGGGTAGTACCACCACGAACAGGGACGACATCAGCAGGTATGGGCATCTCAGGAACAGCGGACGCCAGGGCAGCATGGTGGGGGGGGCCAGCACAGCATGGGACAGGCATGGTAGGGGACGGCAGCAGCCAGCAACATCCTGGTACCGGCGGCAGGTCCATGGGGCGCGCTCTAGGGCAGCGGAAGAGTGGTCGCTGCACGCGCGGCAAACCACGAGCGGCGGCGGCACGCCCACCCCCCTCTCGGTACGGCGAACGGCACTTCACAGCGGCTGTAGGCAAGACTGTTACCACGTGAGGCGAGTACACCAGGTGAGGAGGGACGTCGTCACTCGGTTGCGTGGTCACCACTCCATGGGTGACCGCAGTAGGCCCAGACAAGAACCGCAGCCCCTGGACACTAGCACGCCCTGCAAATGGAAGGACGCCCATACCTCACCAAGGTCCACCCTCGTGGCAGTATCACCTGCGGAAATAACAGAAGTAGCGATTAGTGGGGGGGAAGTCCCCTCGCGCGGGGGGGTGAGCCCTCTAACGAACGTGGAAGACCCCTAAATAAACAATGTACCTCGGGCACCGAGCGCCCTTCCCCGCGCTGCGACGGATCGGGCGAGGAGAAGAACGCCGATAACCTCCCCCCCAGGGGAAGAGCCATCTGTGGGAACTGAGCGGGGGGGGGGGTTCTCGTTCCCCACCCCCGCACAGTACCCATGTACCCAACAACAATATCAGAGCCCGAGAGCAATCGTGCCATCGGCCCGAATGCAAGGGCATAAGGATCAATTCCCTGACTGAGCGGAACTTGAACCAAATAAATATTGATGCAATCAATAATAAGTAATAAAATGAAAATGCATCTTGCAAAACGATTCACTTCACAATGAATAAGGGCTCGGATCGAGCGCATTTGCGCCCTCGGTACCGAGCGCAAGGGTGAAAGGATTCATTCCTTACCTTATGGATCAAGGTTTCTGGAAACCTTGATCCATAATGAATTGATGCAATCAACAAATATGAAACTGAAAAGACTACTGCGCTTGCGATTCACTTCATACAATAAAAATGGGGAAGGATCAATTCCCGGGAATAGCGGAAACATTGATCCCAGTAAACAATGCAATCTCAATAAAAATGAAAATGAAAAAGAACTGCACTTGCGATTTCACTTCATTCAAAATAAAAAGGGGGAAGGATCAATTTCCGGGTAAGCTCGGAAACTGAACCAAAATGAGTATTGCTACAATCAAAATAATATATGAAAATGAAGAAGAATACTGTACTTGCGATTCCATTTCCATACTGAATAAGTTTCCGTGCCGAGCGCATTCGTTCGGCAACGGGCATACAGGTCAAAAAAATATAAATGAAAAGAGCACTTACTTACGATTTTCATCTACACATTTCCAACCCAATCTACGCTCGGAGCGAGCGCTCCCGCCCTCGGCACCGAGCATACACAATACGAGGATCATTTCTGGGAAAATGAATTCCCGCACTTACGCCCCTCAGTCCCTGCACTCGGGTAATCGGAGGGCGTGGTGACACCAAGATCCTTTAATTCACAATTGAATTCAATGAAATGATTGTACTTACAATTCAGTTTCACTAGATAATTAGAAAAGAAAAACACAATCATGCGAAAGCAAACGACGATGAAGCGGGCAGAGAGCGATGATACACGTCCACACGCCAGCAGGCCGAAAGCAAAAGTGATTTGTTTACCTCCCAGTCGCGCAGCGCGCGCCTGTCGGACAAGCAGTTAACTACCGAACCCCTTGTTCGAAAGCTTACGACCTATCCAGCTGCCGCTAGTACCTTCCTATTGTAAAGGACCGAAGGTGTTTGTATGCCGTGTCGGAACAAACAATCCTTTAGGAGGCGTGCTCGAGCACGCTCCTTAGCAGCCTGGAAGCGTCTACAGGAGCTGCTGAAGGACGTCAGATCAGTGGGGGATCCCCGTAACCACCTCCTTCGGCCTTCGACATGCCTTCTCCCTGAGTCCTGGGAGTCTGGCAGAGGTCCCAGCCTAGAGGCGCTATAGGGCCGATCTGACGCCCCCTCCACTTCACTAGGGGCACTATCACTGCACTTAGCACTTTGCCTATTTTCAAGGGCAAGCACTTTGGATTCGAGCGTTTTCAACGAATCCAAAATAAGCGAAAGGGCATTACCCTCCGCAGACACCTCTTGAGGGCCCGAAGGCAACACTACGGGGTTAGGAGTTATAAACTCTACAGGAGGGTTAGAAGGGGATACATTAATACCCTGTCTGCTACCCGATTTACTCCTGGAGGAAGACCTCCTGATCCTGTCACGCTCTAATTTATTAACGTAGGATTCATACGTCTTCCATTGCAAATCAGTCAAACTTTCGCATTCAGTGCAGCGAAAATCATACATACACACTTGTCCCCTACAACCTTTACATACTGTGCGAGGATCAACCAAAGCCTTTGGTAGCCTCACCTTACATTCATCCTTCATATACACCCTGGCGCTAGCCGTACTAGACCCAGACATCTTATTTAAGGAAAAAACCAAGCCAAAATCTAAACAATCCAAAGTAGCGTATGCCTAGCTATCGATCCAATATCAAAAAACCAAAAAGTCAAGAGGATACTCAAGCAATAACAGTTTTCCAAAATCCTGAGGCGGAGGTGCTGTAAACAGTTGTTTACAACACCAGCGACAGAAGAAATCTGATAGAAAATGGGAATGGTTCCTGATACCCACCTCCCAGCGGCGGGAATGGGTACTAACCACCCTACTCCCACTACGTATGTCGTAAGTTTTTAGAAATTCTGTCGGACTTCAGAGAATACAGCTATATATATATCTGAAAGGTAAGTTTCATGAACAAAATGTAAAGTAATCAGAAATGAGAGAAAGCACTTGCTGTGTAACTAAACCAAATCCCTGCCCTACCTTTTGAGTTTTTCGATACTCTGTTGAAGATGATGAGGCAGAGTTCACTAAGCCAAGCCGAATTCTTGAGTATGTCTTTGGTGTTATACGACCTGAACTTCCAAATGTAGAATTACCACTCATAACTTCCCGCCCCATTTTTGGACGTACAATCTGCAAAGATGTCTTTTCTCATTAAAAAAAAAAAACAAAAAAAAAAAGAGTTTCTATGCTTACCATGGCCTGGTCAAACCACTGACACGTCATACCCACATTTCATAAATGCCCACTGAGTTAAGATTTATTATTCTATGACTATTATCATTGAGTAGTTAACCAGAACAGCTGAACTTTAAGTACTGTGCTTAATTTGATTTTAGAGAGAAACAGAGAATAGAAGACAAGCGGTGAATATAACTGATTATGAAAAAACTGAATTCTAATCCCTCATTTTTTACTGATCTTTCCTATATCCTCAAATTTTACCAACAGAATTCTTCTTTGCTTTTCTTTCATTCTTTTACGCTTGTTCCTGACTGTATTTCATGGTGTCAGACACTATTTTTTCCCTTAAAATAAACCTCTGAAATTTACTGTGTGCCTTAGAGGTCAATAGTTGTTTTATTTTCATCAGTTCCAACCAAACCCAGACGTTATCTTTGCTGGACAGTAACCAGAATGCCCGTATATGACCTCGGAATAATGTGTATAAAATTGTTCTTAGTAAAACTGAAAAAGTATCACAAAAATAAAAATAAAAATATATATAGCCCCACGATTCATTCCCATATCAGCAGATTGCAGTGGCCAAGCCAACAGAGTACATAGTAACTAATTTATATCAATAATACTAGTATTTTTGTCTGTTTGTCCACTTTTCTGTTTGCCCTTAGATCTTAAAAAACTACTGACTCTAGAGGTCTGAAAATTGGTATGTTGATCATCCACCCTCCAATCCTCAAACTTATCATATTTGCAGCCCTCTAGCTTCAGTAGTTCTATCTAAGGTTAAAGTTAGCTGTAATCATGCGTTTTTGCAACAATATAGGCCAGGCCACAAAACAGGCTGTGATTACTGAGACCACCAAAGGTATATCTATTTTTGGTGACCTTGATTATAAAATGTACAGAAAACTTCATTTATTTTGAGGGCATTTTTTACGTTTGACTTTTTAAGTTTTCAAAATCTTACTAGTTAAAACAGGTTGTATATTCAGCTTACAATAAAATATATTTTGCATTAGGTTTTGCCCCAAACAGCTCTAAACTCCTCTCTTTGCTGTTACAATTCATGCTTTGATGTCTAGCATAATTTGGCCTTTCCCTCTTTCTTTACTCACAAGATTTCCTTTCCACTTTACTATATTTATATTTTCAAACTGTCAGTATTTCACAAGAACAAGTCTATGACACCTTACTATATCAACTTTCATGGCTTAACCCTTCCTAATACTTAGTAAAATGTCCTAAGGCAAATGCAGAGCATCTGGAAAAAATTATATCTTATATATTCTACATTATCTTCATAAAAACAATAAATTTACTCAAAACTGATTCAAATATTTAATAGCTGCATATGAGTAAGCTTGGATACACAAGTTTTTTTTTTTTTTTACCTTATCTAGTGGGCACTGAGGAGATGGAGTTTTTGCTTGAGGATTTATTCTGGCCCTCCCTTCTGGAATCTGGAGTCTGAAAATAATTCTTGATATTTACCACCAACCAAAATGCTTACTGATGAAATATATAAATGACCATTGATTTACAAAAGCCAGTTGAACCTTTGGAGCGTTATTTAAAACATTAAAATATGGAATGCAAGCTCTAAAGTGAACACTGAAAAACCTTCCCTGACATCATTTTATTGATCAAACTACCATAAATATTGATTAATTTTAAAAATTACATCTAACATGGTAATGCCATGATGTAAGCATGACTGTAACATTAGGAAATCCTAGCAATATACTACATCTTACAAGTATTATCTGGTGGCTGTGGTTCTATTTCTACATTAATATTACCTGAAATTAAGTCACTTGAACATCAAAATGCTGCACATAAAATTAATGCACGTCCTGTACCTATGAAATGTTATAACTTATCAACTCCTCTGGGAGCCACGGTGTATCTCTGGAATGTCACACAGGAACACTGTAAGTGTTCTGAATGCACCCTAGCTGCCAGAAGTTGACGGACAAGGTATAAAACAGCTAGTTCAATTATTTTTCCCTTACTGCTTTAACCACTAGTTAACCATGTATAGACGAAAATAATGCAGACAATACTGTTAGACTGATGTTTATATATAAAAGAAATACTGGTGACTAAAGTTATACTATTAGTAATTTCTGAACAAAAACTAAAAACTGTTTCTCTTGCTCCAAGGTGATGAGAGCAAAAATTATCTACTACAAAGGTTTCTCTACGTAGAAGGAAAACCAGACATATATAACACCAATTCAAAAAATTAACATATCACAATTTCTAAAATAACAGCTGCAAGGAATTATATGTAGCCAAACCAGATATAATTACCTTCTAAATTTTCTAATACCATCATAATACCCAAAAAGAAAAAAATAATTCTAAAAGACTAATATTTACTACTCCAACACCTCAAGTTGAAACCAGCCCAAGAAGAGCCTTTGTTAGGCTCAGAGGTCTGGATAAACTAATCTTTTATAATAATAAAACCTCAAGTTGAAGTGGACTTATTTCAAAATATGATATTGTTATGATACAATAAAGTTTGTTCATACTTACCTGGCAGATATATATATAGCTGTATTTTCTGAAGTCCGACAGGATTTAAAAAACTTCCGACACACGCAGTGGTCGGCCAGGTGGTTAGTACCCATTCCCGCCGCTGGGAGGCGGGTATCAGGAACCATTCCCATTTTCTATTCATAATTTTTATTTCCACTGTCCCCTGAGGGGAGGTGGGTGGGTACTTGATTATATATATCTTTCAGGTAAGTATGAACAAACTTTATTGTATCATAACAATATCATTTTGTTCATGAAACTTACCTGTCAGATATATATATAGCTGAATCCCACCGTTGGAGGTGGGAAGGGGGACAGAATAGAAGGATTTTGGGAAACAAATGCATGCAGATGATTTACATCTTGGTTCCACAATGTTAGCATAAGTGACTTCGTGATTACTGTCACCCAAGTCTGCTTCTGCTTTACTAGAGTTGCCAGCGAGGTAGAGACCTATAAAGCTGGTGCACTCCAGATGATCTGTCAACGGGGGCGTGACCACAATGTGACTAGACCATATTGACCATACCATGAGGGCTAAGAAGTAAAATAAATATATATATATATAAATACGTATATATATCACCACCTGACAAACCAAGCCAAAGTTAAGGTGTGTTAACTAAGGCTTAAGAGTTAAAAAGTCGCCGTTGTCGGCGACTCAACAACTAAATTAAGAGCTCTTCCTAACCATTTTTCTACAGGATAGGATGATTGGTACTTCTTGCCCCCAAGATTGTGTCTGCAGCCCACGTATGGCCCTAGCGAGCAGCAGATCTTCATATGCCATCTTCACATCTCGCAGGGAGTATGAAGTGAACACCGAGTTGCTTCGCTAAAACATGGTACTCAGGATGTTGCTGAGTGCCATGCTCTGTGAAATGCTTCCGAGGCCGCGCCCTCACCTCGTGAGCATTCAGATAAAAAGATTTCAAATCTTTGTGCAAACACAATGAAGGAGCATTTTTGAAAGAACTCCTTAACACTAAAGCCAGGGTGTTCTTCGATATGGGCAAGTCTGGTCTTTTTCGGAAACAACTGCAGGATTGCCCGAATGACTTCGACTTTCTTGAGTTTTATGTAGATAAAAACTTGAGAGACCCGACAGGGCACAGGACTCTCTCTGGCTCCTGCCCACTAACTTGTGCCATCCTTGCTTCCAAGCTCCTGGCCCAAGGACAAAACGGGTTTCCACTCTTAGGCCACAACGGAAGGCTTAGAGAGCAAACCGCCTTGTGTTTTCTAAAGCCAAAACTAGTGACGATGGCTTAAAATCTCACTAACCCTCTTTGTCGTATCTAGGGTGGTTAGAAGAAGGCCTTCCTGATCACATGCAAGAAAGTTAACAGTAGGAGAGGTTCGAATGCTTTGACATCAAGAACTTCAGGACTACGTCTAAGTTCCATATTGGAAGCTTCGATCTGGCAATGCACAGTCAGTCCGTCTGTACTAAAATCAGGTGACCGACCAGTTGACCAGTCAGACGAATCAAGGACAGCAAGGCTGTACCCTGAAGACCATAAGGCACTATTCTTCGCTGAAGGATGAGTGTCTGGACTGCCTGGGCGATTCAAGCTAAGCAAACCTTGGGGTATGAACGCAACCCAACGTCGTTAGCGAATCAACTCCTGAGCCACTCCTGACTCGAGCTTCTGGTGCCAGGAGAAAGGAGCGAGGAGCAAAAAGGCGATTCAGTCACGAAGGACGAATGCCTGACAGTCCAACTGGTCTCATGTTAAACGATCATCGGGGGTGTGTAAACGCAACCGACTTCGTCAACAAGAAACTCAGGGCTATATGTGTCTCCTGATCTCGCACGAGTGTCTGACTCCGAGAAAAAAAACAGGTGAGACAAAAAGTAGATGGTGAGCGAGTTTTGAGATTCCACAGAACTCAAAGATCGTGAAGGGCTTTGTTGTTTGACAGAAGCAAATCTCTGAGCCCAAAGGCCGTCAACAACATATTTGCGTATTCTTTAATAGTTGTGACTGCCAGCTTATCCCATTCTTCAGACGGAAATGGAAGACGGTAATCTTATTCCTGTCAACATCTCGATAGTCTGAACGTAGTCAGACTCAGAGCGGAGAGGTTATAGGTACCTTTCGAGTTAGAGTAGACCGACTCTCTCGGAAAAGGTCCTTGGAAAGTGAACTAGGAAGGATGTGACCATCTGTGAATCCAGGATCCTGAGGCCAACATGGGGCGATCAGCGGTCATTGTCGCTCCCTGTGACGTCATAAATCCTCTTATTTACATTCCTAAGCGATTGACAAAGGGAAAAGAGACTAAATCCATCATCCCCGTTCAATATCATAGGATGGCGTTTAATGGTACCGATCCCGGATCAAGAATAAGGGAGCAGAGAAGAAGCCTCTTCGTCCTCAACATATCGAAGAGAAGATAGAAAGGGCGTCCCTAAAGTCTCCACAACTCTCAACTTACTTCTAAAGAAAGATTCCACTCAGAAGTCAATAGTTGCTGCCGTCGATTGAGAAGATTCGTACGGACTTTTGCAATCCTGTAACGAACCTCTAGAGGATCGTTACATTCTACGCCTGTTGTTTATTAATAATAGGCTCTTTTCTCGTAAACTCGAACAGGGACGAGAGAAAAGATACTTCTTAAGATATGAGAGAGCTGTGGAATATCAGAGTTGATCTGGACCACTGGTTCCAAAAACTCGTTTAGAGGACTCGGAGGGACGACCGAATCGCTTTTACTTCTTTCAGATTAAGATCCAGGACATCTGAAACCCTATCAGATGTCCGGCACCTTCTTTCTATCACCTCAGGTGATAGACGCACTGAGAGATGTTCAGAATCATTCCTAGATCTTGAATAATATTTCAGTTTCCCGGTAGGAAAAAACTGTGGTCTGAATTGCAGTCTATTCGGGGAAACAAACTTCTTCAGGAAGCAAATGGTCCCCAGCAAGCTCATCCATTCCCTCCCCGAGTATGCTTACTTCCCTAATAAGGCTGCGCTTTGCCTAAGCAGGAGAGCATATAAAAGTGCAATGTTGCGGTAGACTCGTAGTTCTATACCGTGCTGGTAACGAGCACCAAAAGGATTAAGAGATAACTCTGTTGAACATAGTAAGGCAAAACGAATGCCAACATTTATTCAATTCACGTAAGAAATCCCCTCAATCTTAGGCTAAAGTCCGTGATTGTAGGACAGAGATACAGATAGTCAGTCAATCCCGCAGGAGAGACGTAAGTAACCGCCAGCACAGAGATACGGTTAGTCAGTCAATCCCGCAGGAGAGAGAGACGTAACCTACCCCGCATGACAGCGCACAATCTGTTACTGGCTCGGTTGGACTGGAGGACAGACACAGCAGCAGCCAGACGCTTACGAACGTCGTCTCTTAACTTTATGTCTGGGTTGCCAGCTACCCTATTCTACGATGAAATAGGTCCGTTATTTTTTGAGCAGAAAGAGACTCTCAGCTGGTATATTTAAGCGAACAGAAAACGCTAAATATATAGATGCGTTTGTGTCGTCAGAACATACCATACAATGATAAAAGATAAATCGGAAACTCCTGGAAGGCTGCAGGGAGTAACGATTAAATGTCCCTTAAAATAATAGACAATAGACCTCTCGGTTGCCATCGAAAGAGGTAACTACAGCAAGCGTATATGACTTGAACCAACCAGTAGTAAAATAACGCAAGGCAAAATATGATATTATATCACAATAAGTTTGTTCATACTTACCTGGCAGACAGACATATACAGGCGGTCCCCGGGTTACGACGGTTCCGGCTTACGACGTTCCGAGATTACGACGCTTTTTCTTAAATATTCAATGGAAATTCCGTCCTGGGTTTACGACGGCTTCGTTCTTGTTCCGATGGTTAACGACGCTGACGCTTCCGACGCTCCGAGTTAACGACGCTTTAACAAAAAAAACGCATGCTATGATAAAAATCCTTTATAGTTTAGCACAGTACATAATAAAAATATGTTTTTGGTTACATTACAACAAAATTTTGAGTTATGATGATTTTTGACACTTTTTTTTTCGTATTTTTTGAATTTTTTTAGTGACGGCGACCGCATATGCGGAACTAGTTGCGGGCGAAATGAATACACTACTTGGGGATGCGCAGTTTAAAACAGTCCAAAAGCGCAAATATAATGAAAAATCATTGCTTGTTTCCAGTACATAATTAAAAAAACTAAGTTTCTGGTTAGATTACAACACAAATTCCAAGGTTACGACGTTTTGTTATGCTTTTTAACGATACCTCATATGCAGAACTAGTTTTTGAGCGGAGGTGCATAAATTAATTAACGCTATTAAACTGTATGGTAAATTGACCGAACAACGACCTCGGACGGTCGAGGACGCCAAGCGTAACAATACGAAAGGACGCCACTTCAATCGCGTGTCTGCCTGAAGTTCAGTCGGTTGTGTGCTAAGACGTTGCTGAAATTCCTTGCCATTTTCGCAAAATTTACAATGGCTCCTAAACGCCAAAGTACTTCCTCCGATGATAGTTCATCCAAGAAGAGGAAGGTCATCACGATGGAGGTCAAATATGACGTGATAAAGCGTTCGGAGAAGGGAGAAACTAACACCGAAATAGGCCGTTCTTTAGGCTTGAGCAGGACCACGGTGGTAACCATTGTGAAGGACAAGGAACGTATTCTGAAGCATGTTAAGGATGCTGCACCGATGAAGTCAACGGTGATAAACGAGAAGAACGTAGCCAGAGCATTGTTGAAATGGAGAAATTGCTCATGATCTGGCTGGAGGACCAGAACCAGCGACGTGTTCCGGTGAGCTTAAGTGTGATCCAGGAGAAGGCTAGAGCGCTGCATGAGGCAGTAGTGAAAAGTTTGGCGAAGGCAGTGCTGGTGGTGAATTTCCGCGAGTAGAGGTTGGTTTAACCGTTTTAAGGCTCGTGCAAATTTGCATAATGTGAAGCTGCAAGGTGAAGCTGCTAGTGCTGATAGCGAAGCAGCAGAAAGTTTTCCAGGTGGTTTGGCTGAGATAATTAAGGATGGTGGTTACACGGCTGACCAAGTCTTTAATGTGGATGAGACTGGATTATTTTGGAAAAGAATGCCAAATCGAACGTACCTTTCCAAGGAGGAGAAGTCCGCACCTGCCATAAGCTGGCATAAAGGGCTGGAAAGGATTTTGCGACTGACTTTGCTGTTTGGGGGCCAATGCAAGTGGTGATTTGAAACTGAAGCCCTTGCTGGTGTATTTGGCCGAGAATCCCAGGGCTTTCAAGGGCATTTTCAAGAGTCACTCCCTGTGATTTGGAAATCAAACAAGAAGGCTTGGGTTACCTTAATGGTCTTCGAAGATTGGTTCAATGACCATTTCGTGCCAGCAGTGGAGCGGTATTTGACTTCGAAGGGTCTGCCTTTTAAGGCCCTCTTAGTCCTGGACAATGCCCCTGGTCACCCTTCAAATTTGAGCGACATGCATCCTAATGTGAAGGTGGTGTACCTCCCACCCAATACCACATCGCTGATACAGGCCAAATGGACCAGGGGAGAATAGCTCAATTTCAAGGCTTACTACCTTAGAAGGACCATACGTTTTGCTTTGAGGGCCATAGAAGCTAACAAGGAGTTGACACTGAAGCAATTCTGGAAGGGCTACAACATTGCTGATGCAGTGAAAAATATTGCAAGTGCTTGGGACGAGGTGAAGACGACCACTTTAAATGGGGCCTGGAAGAAACTGTGTCCACAGTTGTGCACAGTTTTGAAGGCTTTGACCAGGCAGAAGACGTCGAGACTGTGACGAGGAAGATCGTAGGGCTAAGCAAGAGGCTGAAACTAGATCTTGAACCTGATGATGTAACAGAGCTGCTGGCTTCCCATGGAGAGGAATTGTCTGCAGAGGACTTACTTGAACTTGAACAACAAAAATTGAGAGGAAGGCAGGAGGCGGCACCAGAGCCAAAACCCAGGTCATTAACTGTGAAAGGCTTGTCAGAGGGTTTTACTCATATGGAGGAGGAGCCTTGGCTTCTTTTGAGGCAGAAGACCCTAACGTTTCTAGGTTTGACAAAATCAAGAGAGGAATCATGGATTTGGTGACTTTCTACAAGGAGACCCTGAAGGAGAAGCAGACGAAGAGAAGTGTGCAGTCCAGGCTTGACACTTCTTCACAAGTCTCCAGTACCACCACCTCCCACTCCTAGTCCTGGTAAGGAATTCTGAACTGTTTTACTAATTTATGTGTTTACATAGTGTACATATTAAAATGTGTTAATTTTTTAATGTAACAACTAAATGTAAGAGTAAATTGTAACTTCATTAATTTTCATCATTTGTAATTTTATTGCAGAAGTGGTGACAGTTCCAGATCCCCCTGTACTACCTGTGACAGTTCCAGATCTCCCTGTACTACCTGTGACAGTTCCAGATCTCCCTGTACTACCTGTGACAGTCCAGATCCCCCTGTACCTGGACCCTCTGTATCAGCCCGCCCACCTGTACGTGTACAATCAGGTAAGCAATTTCATTTTTCTCATTTTCATGTTGGAAATTGTTTACACCCTACATACATACGTACACTAACTTACATAGTGGTACAATGTGTTTGATGTTGCATAACCTTATTATTTTTTTTTTTTCATTTCAGACCCCTTTGATAGTGACAGTGACCAGATGACCCTGAGCCTTTCCATGGTTTTGATGCCTCGCCCTATACATCAGGTAAGGAATCCTTAACAAATTTGTATAAAATGTTTTATAAATTGCTAATAGAAATTTTATTAAAAGTGTACATATGCTACAATTACATCCACCTTATAATATATTTATGTACCCTATCATTCTTTCCAGATCTAGATGTTCCCTCATCAGTTGATACGAGTATCACCTCTCCAGAGCCCAAATCAGTGATACGAGTAGTATCACCTCTCCCATTCCTTCAGGTAAAAGAATTCTTCATTTTTTATATTGAACATACGTATTACACACTACATATGTCAAACAGTAATAACATGTGCAGTAGTTACAGTATAGTAACTATCATTTTATATATTTTTTATCATTCCAGACTCCCAAGCACCTGCCCATCCCACTCCATAGCCCAGCCACCCACTCTCATGTACCATATGGCCATCCCAGAGTAAGCAAGCCAACCACTAGAATTTGGTAAGGACATTTTTTTTTATTAATGTTTTATTATTACATATGTAATAACCATGTTATGTATGTAACAATACATTAACGATAATCTATGTACTATTACATTATCATTCCAGACTGGCATGCACCTGTGACTTACATAAACCAGACCTCTACATAGCCTACATGTCTTCATTTTGCTGAAGGTAAGGAATTCTCAGTTGTGTTTAATGTTTGCATACGTACAATAAAATTTGTACACCTAAGTGGTTACATACTGTCCTTTAATATTAATTCTTCATTCCAGACTGCCATCATCCTAGCCTGTTATCTGTGATAAAGCACACTGAAGTTAGGTTTGGAATGCATCCTTATCATGAATGCTCTACACCTCCACCTCCATCTCCCACAACCTAGGTTACAGCTTTGAGACTCACTAAAAGTTGGTAAGTTATGTAAGGAATTTCTAAATTAAGTTTTATACTACATGTTATATGTGATATTAAACCACTGTATGGTGCATATTACTGTATGTAACTTACTCTGCATAGAGGACTTACTGACAAAATGATTTTTTGTACATTCCAGAGTCCCCTGAATGATGTAGGCTATGGGGCCACATAAGACTTTGTCCATCCAGGTTACATTGAACGACAACTTTAAACTAAAAGTAAGGAATTAATTAACATACATTAACTCTTTTAGTACTCTTGATATATCTACAGTAATTAACAAATATTGCATTCACACTTTCTGTATGGGTATATTTTGTACACTAATTTTGTTACTTTTTCCTTCAGAAACCAACATTTTCACACAACTCCAGGTTGTTACTAACAAATTACTACTACAAGTCATCAAGGATAACTACAAGTAGAAGCACCATTTTTGGATGGAAAAAACCCTTCAGGAAAGTATACGTATCACATGTAACATGTAGTGTAACAAAGTATGAACAGTAAGGTTTTTACATACAGTAGGTATTACATACGTACATAACTTTTTTTTACAGGAAATTTCCAACCAAGTTTAATTATGTACATACATGTTATAAACCACTGTACGTATGGTTACTGTATGTAACTTACTAAACATACATAACATGACTTAACTTTGATACTTTTTTGGTACATTCCAGAAAACCAGGACCCCCTCCATGATGCAGGCTATGGGGCCACATAAAACTTTGTCCAGGGTTACTACATAACATAAAGGTAAGGAATTATACATAGTAGTAAACATACATTAAGTAAGTTTTATACGTACATACTAAAAAAAAGTGACCAAGATCTCTCACATGGGATAAGTGATCAAGGTCCCTCATGGAATTACATACATACTGTACACTCCCTGCTGAACAGGGGGTGTAGACCAATCATTTACTATGCATACCAGTTGATATTAAACCACTGTATGGTGCATATTACTGTATGTAACTTACTATGCATAGAGTACTTACTGACAAAATTATTTTTTGTACATTCCAGAACCCCCTGAATGATGTAGGCTATGGGGCCACATAAGACTTTGTGCATCCAGGGTTACATAGCACGACAACTTTAAACTAAAGGTAAGGAATTAATTAACATACATTAACTAAGTTTTTATACATGTTTATATATGTGATATTAACCACTGTATGGTGCATATTACTGTATGTAACTTACTATGCATAGAGTACTTACTGGACATAACTTATTATTTTTTTTGGTACATTCCAGAACCCCCTGAATGATGTAGGCTATGGGGCCACATAAGACTTTGTGCATCCAGGGTTACATAGCATGACAACTTTAAACTAAAAGTAAGGAATTAATTCACATACATTAACTTTTTTACTCTTGATATAACTCAAAGTAAGGAATTATAAACTAAAAGTAAGGAATTAATTAACATACATTAACTCTTTTACTCTTGATATCTATAATTTACATATTGCATTCAGGACTTTGTGTAGTATTTTGTACTAATTGTGTTATACTTTTACCTTCCAGAGCTACCAGACTGGGATTTTAGTGTACTCCAGGATCTACCAAAGGATTACTACATACATACTACGTAGTGTACAGTGCATAATATAGTGTTTAGTGTATAATCTAACCTAAGGATTAAGTGCAGTACATTGTGCTTTATAGTGTAACAAGAGTTTAATAAAGAATTATACCTTCAAGAACCATCCTTTGCCATTGAAATAACCACACTACACATCATGCAATATACTTGCATGTCACACAGGTAAGGTCTCTCTAACTTTTTCTTAGTTCAAGGCATATTTCCAAGTGTCGTTCCGGCTTACGACGATTTTCGGCTTACGACGCGCCTCAAGAACGGAACCCCCGTCGTAACCCGGGGACTGCCTGTATAGCTGAATTCGGAAATACAGCTACATACATATCTGACAGGCAAGTTTCATGAACAAAACTTAGAGAATCAAAGCAGGCAGCTCAAGCTTCTTATGTTATTGGACATAAGCGTTCATTGACGTAGTCTACAAGTCTATTTCTTGTACGAGTCTGCGAATGACGAATGAGAGCTCTTCCGAATCTTGTCAATTCCGAATCTTGTCAATAAGAGCTTATTCGCTTACGCAATATCAAGTTAATGAGATGTTTTTCAATGAGAACTAACCCATTTACGGGACAAAGAGATATTTTGTCAATGAGGGGATACCCACTTACTTGACAAAACGATAGTATATTGTCAATGGGGGAAAGTCACTGAATTGACAAAACGTAATCCAGGAAGTCGAGCATTTTATTTTCGATTCCCGTCTCAAACGAGGAAGGGGCAAGAATCCTGTTAAGAGACTGGGCTTACGGCAGGTAGAACGACGATGTTCAATTCGGCAGCGTAGTCCCGACTAGAAACTAACAAAATTTATCATCTGAAAAACCCTTTCAGATGGGCTAAAAAGCTTGCAAAATTATCCTAGGAAGAGGAAGAAACTCTCCAACCAGCTTCCTCTCCCGTATCACAACTAATGCCTGCAAAAGCTTAAAATTTATTGGCAGTATGGCAAAGGAAGTCCTGTCTTACGCTTTCCTGAAGAGCGTCCTTTTGATGAGTGCCTTTGCAAGAATCCTACTGAACGTTGCCGAGAGTCCTGACGTGCAGGACGTCGAGCCTTTACATAACCCGTAACTGCCTTATCGCAAAGTCTTGACTGCGGTAGAGAAAACGAGATCTTCCCTTGAGCTTTCCTTAACTCCATCCACCTTTGCGAAAAGCAATATAATATTGACAGAGACCTATTGAATTCACGAAACCCGAGGTCTTGCTGGGTTTCGAAGACGAAGTTGTCTGTTCACTTTAAGCTTCCTCCGAAGCACTGCTTACTTCACATTCTTGAGGCTCAAATCTTAAACAAGAGCTTGAAGAGTTCAACAGAAACGTTCAGCCAGGAGACAAACCTGGCGTGCGCTCGGCGTCCACTGGCGAGGACGCTCGGCGTCCATCCGAGCATCCCGTTCAAGCCGAGCGTCAAAAGAAGCGTGCAGAAAAGCGTCACGCTCCTGACAGGCATCAAAACAAGCGAGAGAAACTGCCTTCTTCTTCATATTTCTGAGTGGAAAGACGTACACGTGATCAGGCGACGTTCGCCTTCTTACTTCTCACTGAAACGCATAACGAGAGAGAGGGGACGTGAAGCGTCCTCTTCTCTAAAGCTTCTATTTAGAGGGCGCGAGTCCTTCTGAGAGCTCCAACCCTTGTGCGGGGAGGACGCCTCGGAGGACGAGAAGCAATCCTTCAGGATTCGTGCACGTGCACGCACTTTGGCAGTCTGGGGATTTTTATCAGAAACTGCCGAAGGCACGCCAGATCGGTGGGGGTTCCTCGTAACCCTCCTTCGGCTTTCGACATGCCCTCTCCCTGTGGTCCTGGGAGTCCGACAGAGGTCTAGACCTAGAGGCGTTATAAGGCCGATCTGACGCACCCTCCACTACACAAGGGGCACTGTCACTGCACTTAGCCACTTCACTATTGCTCTCTAAAGCAAGCACTTTCGATTCTAAGTTACAAATCGAAAGAGTATAAGAGAAAGGGCAATAACCTCTACAGACACTGTTTTAGGGCCCGAAGGCAACATTACAGGGTTAGGAGTAACAATAACAGAAGTAGCACTCTTCACAACAATGAAGGAGAGCGATCACCTCTCGCAGACATAGGTATTCATAACCCGTCGGCCATACTATAGGGTTAGGCAAAATAAAGTCTACAGGAAGGTTAGCAGGTTCACTACCCTGACTTTTGTTTACTGATTAATTGCGTACATACGAATCATACGTCTTCCTTACGGAATTAGACAAAGTCTCACACTCCTTACATGACAAATCTCAACAAAGAAGCAAGACCCATACCCCTCGTGCATACCAAGTGCGGATCTACCGAAGCTTTCGGTAGCCACACCCTATCTTTGCAGATAACACCCTCTGAAACTAGCCTAACTAGATTCAGATATCTCATGCAAAAATGAATCAAATTCAAATCAATTTAAGATAGCGTATGCCTAGCCACAAATCCAAGTAAATAAATTAAAAGACAATTAGGATACTTAGCGGCAATGAAGTTTCCAAAATCCTAAGCCGGAGGTACTGAAAACAGGTGTTTTCAGCACCGGCGACAGAAAATTATGAATAGAAAATGGGAATGGTTCCTGATACCCGCCTCCCAGCGGCGGGAATGGGTACTAACCACCTGGCCGACCACTGCGTGTGTCGGAAGTTTTTTAAATTCTGTCGGACTTCAGAAAATACAGCTATATATATATCTGACAGGTAAGTTTCATGAACAAAACAAGGATTTAAAATTACCATAAACACCGAGAGAGAAAATGTTGGCCTACATGTCAATACCTAGTTTCTCACCTCCAACTTTTCCTTACTCAATCGAATTGCTATCTTCTTAGCCCGATTTAAACTCTGGCGGGCAGATCGTCTAGTTGAGCTCTCCCGCTGTTCAAAGGAAACTAACCTCTTATTTGACAAACACTAACTCTTGAAAATGATGCAAGACAAGCAAACATTACAATTACATAGCAGATATAAAACGTAACTCATCAAAGTTACAGCCCACAAAGCACAATACATCTTGTCCACATTACTTCAAATTAGTATACCAAACTGCATTTTGTTTCTTACTGTACTCAAAAGAAAATAGTCCAAATACAACTTCAGAACTGAATACAAATATACTCTGACATTGGCTGCTGGAGGAAAAATAGTTTACTTCAAAGCAGATGCCTATCTATACTGTTGTCAATGGGAGAGCTGTACCTTTATACAATCATTTTTTCTTAATTACTTGCCATCAAAAGATATTTCAGTAAGAATTTAAAATTAATAGCATATATGGCTTTCTTCAGTCATATATAACCTGCAACACAATCCTAATTTCATGTCCAGATGCAAACAACACAATACTGGATCATGCATTAATCAAGAGGTAAATTTTCATTAAATTTATCGTCTAACAAATTTTCATACCTCATCCACATTGAATGTAATAATTTGCTGAATAAACAAACAAACATCTTCCCACACAAGTTATTATTTAAGCTCTAAATCCAAAATCTTATCTCTAGTGGATAAAATGAATCTAGCTATCTCTCTCTAAAGACTGGAACTTGAAAAAAAGATATCGGCTGTTTCGAGACACAAAGCTTACCTTTACTGCTTTACCTCCGGAGTGACGTGTGACCCTTACTGGAGAACGAATAACCTGCACACAGTAAAATTCTATCAGTATTTCTTACCTGCATTAAACAAGGTAAAAAAATGATGATTCAAAATTACACAAAAACATTAAAACATTAACCTGCAGCAGTAACTGGATGATACAGAAAAGTACCATCAACCAAGAGATCCACAGCTACTAACAATTTAAAATCTTGTCGCATAGTTTTCTTGGCTATTTTTTATATATGAACTGCATCTTCATATTTTGGCACAGCATGTTTTAGACCATCCAGTAATTTTGGGCAATATAATGAAGTACCAGAATTTATTGATTAAGGCCATATACTCTTGAGCTTTTTCAATTTCCTTAACATTCTTTGTAGATACCCGAACACCTGTCATTGGCTTAGCTAAAGGGATAGGAAAGAAGCCCTACCCACTCTTTCTCCCTCTTTCTCAAACTTATGAATGGAAGTGTACTACAGTATGGCTTTTTATGTTTTACATGTCCAAATTAGTTTCATATATATTAAGTTTAGTTTATCTACATTTCGTTCTTTTGAAGATTATGGACTGACACAAAATTACAGGTACGTATATGTTAATTTTGTCATCCATGCAAACGTCTAAAGCCAACTGTAGCTGCAAGTTTACATTGTCCATCCAACTGTATCAGCTATGGTAAACAAGTTGTGGCATTGTCATCGTGGATGCTGTAATACATTTACATTACGGGTGTTAACCACATATATTATAGCAAAGGTAGCCAATGGGCTAAGAATTTTTCTGAAAAGGTGAGTGATAATCTCTTCACGGGTTTCCTTTAACATTAATGAACTGAAACATGATTGAATGATTTTAAAATTCTTTTGTTTCGCTACAAAAAACAGCAGTGACGACTACCATGGGGAGATGAATGGTCAAATGTTCCTTTGATGGCTGACATCGCTACTTTTACCATCGCTTCCTGAGCCATCGGTCCTGGTAAGACGTCATACCATGCTAACAGAGGCTAGTCATTGCTCCACATCTGCAAAACTGGCCAACTACCACCCCATTCTCATGGTAATAAATAAAAACTTACATGATATATAAAAACAAACAAATGCCTATATGAAAACACTGAATAGGGAAAGATTATTGTCGGTAATTCAAAACATAAAAAGCCATATCATAGTACATTCTTCCATTCATAAGTTTAAGACAGAGAGAGAGAGAAACACATGAGCAGGGCTTCTTTTCTAACTCTAGCTAAGCCAAGGACAGGTGTTTGGATATCTACAAAGAATGTTGAAGAAATTGAAAAAGTTAAAGAGTAAATTACCTTAATTAGGAAATTCTGGTATTTCAATATACAGTGGGGCCTCGCTTAGTCGCGGATCAGCAATCACGGATTCAGTTAATCACGGGTTTTTCCTCGGACCACTTCTCAATCTATATCACTGGTATGAATCGCAGCATCGAGGGCTTGTCCGTTGTAGGCTAAGCCTTGTCCGGTTCCGGTAACCAGCAAATGCATGAACAGATTCACATTATGATATTAACTGACAATAAAGGTAATAAAACCATTCTCACCTTATATATTATTGGCATATCTTCATAATATTATAGCCTATTCATGGAATAATTCCACATCATTGACATCAATTTGTAGTTGAACGGCCAGCAGAAATGTAAACATCGAGTTACACTTAACAGCACCTTTGCCATTCTTAACCTTTTAGAAATGTTAATAGTAGTAGTGTAATTACAGTAGTAATAACATTTAGGAAAACATTACTTTTCAATTCGAACTTCATTATTGTTTTGGTATAACGTAATCAACTTCTCTGAACACTGCAGTCATACAAACGATAATTGTCATAGATTATCGTATTGTTGTTTGCGATCGGCGACGAAGCGTAAATGTAATAAAACCATTTTTACCTTATATATTATTGTCATATATTCATAATAAAATGCATATCTTATATATTATTGGCATATCTTCATAATAAAAAGCCTCTTCAAGGAATAATTCCTTGGGGAATGCATTTTTCAAAAGACAAAAATAAACTTTACATGTTTACAGCATGCAATGATTACATTATTTTGATGTGATTACATTAATTTTACAATATGGTACTCTAAGCAGTACAGTAACTATTTTTTTATCATAAATATATATTCATTCACAAAAAAAATACGTATGACAACCGTGACGTCACCAAACCTAGTCTCGTTGGTACATACTATTTTTACACAATGTGAGTGGTTACCTGCTTCAATACAAGTTTTATGGTTGACTAAATGATTTTCACATTATAACAGTATACAAAAGAATATCTTATCACTATCCATGTTTCATTTCTTATCACCATAAAAATATTTAAAATACAAATATCATTGTGTTATTCTCCAGCTAAGCTAGTAACAGTATTCTCGTCCCAAGCTGCTCTCTCAAGCTATTCAACAGTTACTCTCATCCCAAGCTGTTCTCTCTCTCTCTCTCTCTCTCAATGAAATATGAATTACTGTATCATAATATCATAAACTATTATGTACAAAGTTAAAAATAATAATAATTCCATCAATAAATTAGTTTCTTTTAGCAACTAAATTGTTTTCCAAAATAATTCTTTCGGTAATAAACATGCATCAGCTGATTCTAAACGTAAACAAAAGACAAAAATAGATTTTTATTGCTGTATTTTGCTTTTATACATTAATATTATAGTTGGGTGCTGTAATCATTACAGTAAATCATGTTTTTTTCATCATAAATATGTTCATTCACGAAATAGATATACTATGTACTTTAAGTTTGGTGCAGCAGCCAAATCATGAAAATAGAAAGGAATTGTTAGGTAATTATACTTTTGTTTGCTGATCTGATGAAGGGGAAATTGAAGATAGGAAATAACAACTTTGAAACTGTCTTGAATTTAGTTTAAGGTGATGGTTGAAGACATATTTGGTGCTTGAACTAAAGTAGGCAGTTATAAACATTGAAATAGTGGTCTTGGGTGGGTTAATTATTAAAGTAGGCAGTTTAAAGCAATTTTTAGGGGGGTACCAGGATAACACGGGTATTTACTTATCACGGGGGTTCTGGGCCCTATCCCCCGCGATTAACGAGGCCCTACTGTATTGCCCAAAGTTACTGGAGGATCTAAAACACACTGTGCCAAAATATCAAGTACTAGATACACCTGATATATAAAAAGATGTTCAAGGAAACCTATGCGACAACAGGCTTGAAATGGTTAGCAAACCTAACATTAAAATGACAAATTTTTTATCAATTTGTAATTTGTATTTTTCATAACTAACAAACCTGAGGTTTTAACATTAGGATAATCTTCTAGCACCAGCTGGAAATCTGGTAAAATTAATATAAACTTGTGTAAAAAAAAAAAGGCACCTTTTATGTAGAACTTTAAAACAGCATCCTCAACCATTCAGGTATATCTGCAAATACTACAGTAAAGTTTTCTGATTTTTTTTGCTATCTAGAGTCTACAACCAGACAACCTTTATTTATTATGTATATGTTAGCTCCCGAGGCGTATGGGTTTTTGTCATCTACCCACCTAAACACAAGAAGTTTCTTCCACATAAAATTATTTCTGCGGCTTCACTACCATTTAGCTTGGGGAAGCTAGCTTTACTACTTAAACAAGCTAGTTAACAGCAGATCTCTAGGAAATTAGAAATGAATAAGCAACTAACCTCTATTTGGTCACATGGAATCTCCTCCACCTCCTTTAAAATATCTTTATGGAAAGGTGCTCTGTTGATAAGCCCAAGACGACCATCTTTATCACTGTGAAAAAAAACAAAAATTACAATATTTTTGGGGAGTTCTACAGCTACAAAGCTCTTACGTTAGACTTATTGCCTGGTGTGCAGTTATTTACCAAAGATGGGTAACCAAATCAATGCTTCTTATCATCTATAACAGGCAAGGCAAAAATTTATAATGAACTAGATCTTCCCCAACTACAAGTGCTATCCATTTCATCCTGGAACTCTGTCTGTAAATCAAGGTGTACCAACTGGAGAGGCTGAAGACTGATAAAAATGAGATTTTACTAAAAATGAGCTAAACCCCCCCAAAAAATTTTTCTTGTATCCATTTAAATTACAAATTCCTAATTTACTTAAGCATGCGGATACGTATATAGTAAGAAAAACAGAACACTGGGAAAACAGACCTAAATTTACATATTCAAGATTAGGTATCTTTATAGTACTGGTAACAGCTAAAATTAAATTAAAACTAATGCTTTCCACTCTTTTAGGCCTCAAAGCAATATCCTGAGTGACCTTAAATTTTTCTTTTTTTAACAATACCCAAGAGTGGGCAACCTAATGCTATTTTCTAGCCAGAACTGAAGAAATCAAGAAAAAAAATCATGAAGAAAAACTGTGTTTATTCCTCCCCAAGCCACATCCAGTAGACTGGATTATAGAAGCAAATATTGCTGTTAGACAACCTGAACATATATGGTTGTCCACTTAAGAATTCTGATCAGGAAGGTGCTAGCAAAGTTGTGAAAGTTGTATAAATAAAATACTGTGACTGACAACTGCCAATAAAGTTATTCATTATTGTATAGTTAGTTAATCTCAAATTTTTGCTTATCTAAAAATTTCAATCTCTAATTTTTGCTTATCTAAAAACTTATCTATAAATTTTTATAAACCAAGTGATGCATAAGGAAAAGAAAGAATTGGGATGAAAAGGGAAAGACTTGTGTTATTGTTTGTGTATGATCCACAATATCACAAGAGGCCTAGATAGCCCATATTTATTAGGATTAACCTTGAAAGGAGAGCAAGAAAATGTTGTCATAATACAGTATAGTATATACTTAACACCAGTGTTAGAACCTCAGCTCTCCGCATATTTTCATACAAAATGGCTGAAGTAAATGGCACGCTACATGAATTTATAAGTATTAAATAGTTAAAGGGTTAAAAATGAGGTTGATTAATACAAGGATAAAAATGTAACACTAATAACCACAATGCAATACAAGCCTTACCTGTTATTTGGACGAGGCGAAAATCGTAAAGGACTGGCTACTCTAGATACCATCTGTTGCTTAGATTTTGGTGTTCCACTCTCTGACTTAGGTGAACAGCAATCTCGTTGAAAATCCAGCTTGGAAGCAGGAGATCTACAATTTTTAACATTAAATGCAGAATCCTTTTTAGGGGTTTCTTTAGAAACAGGAACCTGTCTAATTTTAGAGCGTGTTAAACGCTGATTTGTAGTGCTTTTAGCTTCTATTGGTTTTGATAAAGAGTTACCATCATCAGAAGAGGTTAAAATTCTTGTGGTAGCCTGGTATTTTTGAATAATTCTAACAGCCTTTGACCCAGGACTACAAGGATAATTGTTTGCCTGAACAGAATCAGATGAGCATGCAGAATTTTCTTTATCAGATTCACTACCCCTCTCCTCCTCAAACTTCTTCCGTTTTGTTCTTGTTGATCGTGAAGGTTGATTCATTTCTTGTTCTGCTTGCCGCTTCTTTGTTCGAGTAGATCTTGAACTGGAATCTGACATTTCATTTTCACTCTGTATCACCACATCTCCAGCACTTTCAGTCTTTGACAATTCTTCCATTTTCTTTTTAGTGCGTGTTGACCGTGGTTTTGGTTCTTCAATCTCCGCTCCCTCTGAATTATAATCCGTCATTTGTTTTTTCTTAGTGCGTGTTGATCTCATCTTTGGAGCTTCAGGAGGAATAAATGAATCTGTAGATTGCGAAGAAGTGTTTCCATCTACTAATTCTGTGTCTGATGAAGAATGTTCACTGGTTACCTTCAAGCTACTATTGGGAAGTTCAAAACAAGTAGCACTAGAAGACTCATCTTGCTTCCTCTTAGTTCGGGTGGATCGTACCTTGGGGATTTCTGGGGGTGGGCGCATATCTTCAATACATTGTTTGTTAATGTTTTCAGAATTTTGATTCTGAGGATTTATGCATGTGACTATATTTACACCACTGTCGCTATCATCTGTGTCTGTCCTGGACTCAATACGCTGTTTAGTACGTGTTGTTCTGGGTTTAGGAACTGGAAAGTTTTGGGAACTTGATTCAATTTTCTGTTTTGTGTGACCTGCATGGCTTTTAGGAACAGGATCTGACTGAGAGCCTAAGTCATCCTTTTCACTTCTGACTTCATATATTCCTAAATCATTTAAAGTTTTAGATAAAATTGTGTTGTCATTCCTGCTCCGAGAAGTATTAGATACTTCTACAATACTCTTTCTTTTCAAAATCAGCTCCTCATGACATTCCTCTATTCCGCTGTCTCTGTTCTGTGTTGAGGCCAAGGATACTGAATTTTTCTTTGGGCTACTTTGATTATCCTCTGAGCTACTACATTTCTCATCTTTGTCAATTTTAGTAGCTTCATTTTGTTCTACTTTTAGAGAAACTATATCAGTCTTATCATTTTCATCAGATGAAGTATATATCAATTTTTTCCCTATGCTACTGCTCCTCTATTGCACGTGCTAAGTTTTTTTGGTGTGTCTTCATTTCCTGAGCTCTTACTATTCAACAAGCTTTCTTTCTTTAACTCTTCAGTAATAATATCCTTTAAATCTTCTTTGTATGCCCCAGAATTATGCAATACATCTGGATCTTGTTTCCCAATAGTTACATCCACCTTTGCTGCTAAGGTACACCTGTTTAAAAACAAAATCATGAACAATTAGGCAACAAAAATAAATATTTTCCAATCATTTATAATTCATAAATTACATACCAGCTTGAATATTACCCTTATATATAGGGTGCTTAATTCTTGGCAGTAGTGAATTTAAGGCATTTTGAACAATGACCAATGACTAATTTTTCAACCCCTTTCTTCTCTAATGCAAAGTATTTTTTCCATTCTTTTTTCTTAAAATATTATTGCAATGAACTCAGGGGAGAGTTCCTCCTCTAACAAACTATACCTTCCACACAACAGTCAGGTCTCCTCTTTCCATGTTTACATGATGAAAATTGGTAATCACTAGGATTATAAGAGCATTCTACAGGCAGTTCCTGGTTATCAATGGCCCAAGTTATTGACAATCAGGTTTAAAGGGGCTGGTTTGGCAACGAAAATTTTCGCTTATTGTCAGGCCACTGGAACAGAATCCCTGCCAATAACCAGGGACTGCCTGTATACTGAAAATCTTGATAAAAAAATAAAACAACGATACTTACTGTTCAAGTTCAAAATTTTTGGATTTATCCATTTGCCTTGTGGCTCTTGTCTTTTTGACTGTATAGATCTCTTCAGGGGTAGACGGCCGTCTTAACTTACGTTTTGTGCTTTCCTTAAAACTCTTTGTCACTCTTTCCTGTGCAATCTGATATAAAGAAAGTCAGATGTCATCAAGTAAAATGTATACAATTATGTATACCTATGAAAAACAATGAAGGAATGGCTGCCCTCAACACTAATAACATTAATTTCCTTCAAACAACTGAATATCCTGCAAACTGAATTAATGATGAGGATACTTGATATCATTAACTGCAAGGGAAAATCACATACAGCTTTAGTGTTTGGCATTAATCAAGAAATCTTCATTTAAATATTTCTACGAAGACAAATAACAACTTGTCACTAACCCTTGAAGCCATTCTCCCTTGCCTTGGTGGAGGGCACACTGGGCTAGGATCTTCAGACGGACAGATGCTTACTGTCTGTGACCTCTTACTTAACGATACTTCATCATCTGGAAAAGCAAGTAAACTACCATTATATGAAATGGGGACCCCTATGCAACACAATATAACTTGCCCTATTTTATCTGTCAGAAGTCCACACCATATTTTTTTTATAAGAGCAATTTTCTCCAATTACTAACTGGAATACACCTGTGAGAAGTCCACATGCTAACAAATTAAAATGAACTTCAAAATATATACTCTACAGTACAAACTGGCGCAGAAGACAACAAATGATAAAAAATTATTTAACTTCATAAAGTAAATTTATAAGGCACTTTGTATTTTTTTTAACATACAAATCTGAAGGCCTTTACAAAGGATTCAGCTTGTGGAGACAAGCTACAATGCCTGTTTAACTTTCATACAAGGTCACTAACTACTGATGGCAGGGGAGGGGGGCAAAGCCCCGCCCACTTGTCAGTCTGCGCTCCATTTTGCCTTTCGGCTCAGGTACCAGAACGAGGGTGGTTGAGGTGGGACAGTAAATTTAAATTTAAAGACCTCAGGTGTATGTTAGGAAAATACAAATTAACATTCAGTGACAAGGAAAAGATTCTGCTTTTTCACTGCAAATCCCAGGACAAACTCAAGTGCAACTTATCCCCATCCCAGGTTGTGCCACAGACGAATCTCTCTTAGTACTTCGGAAAGAAGAATTAGCAGGTTGGAAACAGCCTATCATAGGGAGGCCCCAAAGACTGAATAACTTCTACACTTGTCTTAGTATAGGGATCACTCTGTCCCTATCACCTGACCCTGGTGATTGAGCATATCTGCTGCTATGTTCCAGGAACCCAGAATGTACCTGACTGACGGCTCTACCGAGTGCAGTATCACCCACGCATGCATCTGCACCACCAACTCATGTAACTGGAAGGAAACTAGCCCTCCCTGCTTGTTGACACATTGTGTTGTTGCTCAACAACACCAAAGAGTGCACCATCACTCAGTCCTGAAACTAGAAAGGCTAAATATACCACCTTGAGTTCCAGGACATTGACGTGGTATCTGTCATTCTGGTCGCACACCAAAAATCAGCACATCCTCTAGGTGTGCACCCCATACCTCAGTCAATGTGTCCTGACAGAAGCATCTTGGGAGGGAGAGTGCCTACTCTAATCACTAATCTAAGTCTTTCTTTACTTCCTCCAAGAGAGGAATTGGCAATGAATTGAACTGAATTGAATACAGAGTTTAGGCCAAAGGCCAAGCACTGGCAACTATGTGATCATTCAGGGCTGAAAGGAAATTGACAGTGAAGGGTTTGAAAGGTGTAACAGAAGGAACATAAGCAACACATCAACAATTGTACTTAACCAGAATGTATCAAATTCACTAGTTCTGGGTTTGCATACTACCTGTTATGTACAGCAGGAACTCCAGTAATAAAATGGAGAGTACATATCTCCTTCATATATATGCCATTCAAAAAAACATCAAGAGTTAGATTCCTACCCAAGTTAAGATATTTTTACATGGCTAGGAACTAATCAGTCACCTAGCAATGGGACCTACAGCTTATTGTGCGATCTGAACCACATTACAACGAGAGATGGATTCTTACCCAAATTAAATAAAAAATTGTCTCCCGTGTGCCGGAGGGGTTTCGGAGTGAGCGCGGAAGCGGAAAAAATATTTTTTTCAAAAAATCACAGCGCGCTTAGTTTTCAAGATTAAGAGTTCATTTTTGGCTCCTTTTTTTTGTTATAATGTACACTAAATTGCGATCTTTTTGGTATACAACACATTGTAAAATGATAAAAGCAACACAGAGAAAATATTATCACAAAATATATAATGCATGAATTCGTAACACGCGGACGTAAACAAATATTTTTTTCAAAAATTCACCATAAATCTAAATATTGTCCTAGAGACTTCCAATTTCTTTCAAAATGAAGACAAATGATTGAATATTACTATACTGTAAGAGTATTAGCTTACAATTGCAGTTTTCGACCATATCTGATGCGTTAAAGTTGACCGAATGTCAAATTTTTATATATATATATATTTATATGCAATTATTTCGGAAATAAGAAAAGCTACAACCTTCAAATATTTTTCATTTTATTCTACATGAAATTGCGCACATTTTCATATATAAAAACTATATGGAATGCCTAATATGAAACGGAGCAAACATTCCAAGAATGGGACGTACGTATTTCGGAGATTTGTGGTGGAGAATCCGCGCGCGGAGGGAGGAAAGATTTTTTTTTAAATTCACCATAAATCTAAATATTTTGCTAGAGACTTCGAATTTGTTTCAAGATGAAGATAAATGACTGAAATATACTAGACTGAAAGAGTTCTAGCTTACAATTGCGTTTTTCG
The DNA here is from genome assembly GCF_015104395.2 of Macrobrachium nipponense. NCBI lineage: Eukaryota > Metazoa > Arthropoda > Malacostraca > Decapoda > Palaemonidae > Macrobrachium > Macrobrachium nipponense. Next base: position 15,959,405 of record NC_087216.1, on the reverse strand, counting down.
ACCATTTCGTAGAGTTAAAGTTGACCGAACGTGGTTTTTTTTTCTATTTATCGTGATTTATATGCAAATATTTCAAAAATGAGAAAAGCTACAACCTTCAATTATTTTTTGTTGTATTCTACATGAAATTGCGCACATTTTCATATATAAAACTTTATGTAACGACTAATTTAAAATGGTGCAAACATTACCACAATCGCACGTATGATTTTTTCGGAAGAGTTACCGCGCGGACGTAAAGAAAATATGTTATTGTTATAATACAATTAAGTTTGTTCATACTTACCTGGCAGATATATATATAGCTGTATTTTTCTGAAGTCCGACAGAATTTAAAAATTCGCGGCACACGCAGTGGGCGGCCAGGTGGTAGTACCCATTCCCGCCGCTGGGAGGCGGATATCAGGAACTATTCCCCATTTTCTATTCATATTTTATCAGTGCCACTGTCTCCTGAGGGGAGGTGGGTGGGCACTTTAATTATATATATCTGCCAGGTAAGTATGAACAAAACTTTAATTGTATTATAACAATAACATTTTGTTCATGAAACTTACCTGACAGATATATATATAGCTGAATCCCACCTTCGGATGGTGGGAAGAGACAGAATAGGATTTTTGGGAAACTAAATTAAGTAGATGATATACATCTTGGTTCCTGACCTGTTAGCATAGCCGACTTCGTGATTACTGTCACCAAAGTCTGCTTCTGCGTTACTAGAGTTGCCAGCGAGGTAGAGACCTGTAATGCTGGTGCGCTCTAGATGATCTGTCAACGGGGGCGTGACCACAATGTGACTAGACCATATGACCATACTTCTGAGGGCACCGAAGCTAAAACCACCACCTGACCTAACCTATCAAAGTTAGTTCCATAACTTCTAGGCTAAAGAAAAGGAACGCGCCTCAAGCGACCAACCCTTCAAAGTTAAAAGCACACCTATCCCTTTTCTATAGGATAGGATTCGTGTTGCTTCTTGCACCCAATAATATATCTACGGATATGTATGGTCCTAGCGACTTACGGATCTGAAATGTCGTCTTCACATCCCGTCGGGAGTGTGAAGCGAACACGAGTTGCTTCGCTAAAGCGTGGCACTCAGGATGTTACTGAGTGTCATGCTCTGTTGAAATGCTTCCGAGGCCGCGCCCTCACCTCTTGAGCATTCATATTAAGAAAAAATCTCAAATCTTTTATGCAAACATAATGAATGAAGACCTCCTAAAAGAACTCCTTGGCTATAATGCCAGGGTGTTCTTGGACATGAACCAGTCTGGTCTTTTTACGGAACACCGCAGATTGTCGGGAGTGTGAAGCGAACCCAGAGTTGCTTCGCAAAAGCGTGGCACTCAGGATGTTACGGAGTGTCATGCTCTGTTGAAATGCTTCCGAGGCCGCGCCCTCACCTCTTGAGCATTGATATTAAGAAAAAATCTCAAATCTTTATGCAAACATAATGAATGAGACCTCTTAAAAGAACTCCTTGGCTATCATGCCAGGGTGTTCTTGGACATGAACTAGTCTGGTCTTTTTACGGACCGCAGATTGTCTGTTGACCTTGACTTTCTATAGGTTTTATCAAGATAAAACTTGAGAGACCCTACAGGGCACAGGACTCTCTAATGCCCTTGCCCAATAATTTGTGCCATACCCTTGGTCTCCAAGCCTTCGGGTCAATGGTTAGACAGGTTTTCGTTCTTATCAAGAACGGAAGGCTTAGTGGACAGACCGCATTATGTTCCTTTAAAGCCAAAACCTCTGATGATGGCTAAAACCTGCACTAACCCTTCCTTGCCGTGGCTAGAGCGGTTAGAATATTAGCCTTTCTGGTCACGTGTATTAAGTTCGCAGAAAGGATAGGTTCGAAATGCTTTTGGCATCAGAAATCAGACTACGTCTAAGGTTCCATGCCGGAACCTTTGATCCAGAGAATTTCAAGATCTCCACAGACCTCAAAGATCGTGAAGCTTTGTTGTTTGACAGAACCGAATCTCTGAGCCTAGAGGCCGTCAACAACATATTTGCATATTCTACAACAGTTAGGACTTCTATCTTATCTCATACTTCATACGGAAAGATAGAACCATAACGAAATTCACAGAGGTCGAGGTGGAGGAACAGTCATTTCCCTTCACTATCTCCAGAAACGGCCCCCTCCGATTGAAAACTGAAAATAGGCAGCACTGCTTTGCCTTGGCCAAGAGACTGCCATTAATCTTGAAGCTCTTATCGCTTCTCGATAGTCTGAACGCCTTCAGAGTCAGAGAGGAGAGATATTAGATACTTCACTAAGTGACGATGTTAGATTACACAGATTCTCTCGGGGAAGGGTCTTTTGGACAATTCTCTGAATTACCTGACCTCTGTGAATCCAACCTCTTAGAGGCCTACATGTGGCGACTAAAGCTAATCCTCTAGGATCATGAATAAGGGAACAACTTAAGAGGAAGCTCCTTCGTCTTCAATATTACGAAAAACTTAACGAAAGGACGCCCTCAGTCTCTCCTCACTTTCGACATACTTCTAAGTGAGGATTACCTCAGACGTCAGTAGTTGTTGCCTTCGATCGAGAAGACCCGCACGGACGTGCACTAGTTTAACGAACCTCTTGAGGATCGTTACGTTCCATGCCCAAGCCCATAACCAATTCTCTCTTCTCGAGCTATGAGAGAGCTGAGAAATTATCCGAGATGATTTGGGCCACTCGATCCAAAACTCACCCTTCGAGGAACTGGAGAGCCGACCAATTTGGCTTCCAATTCTTTCAGACAATGTGCCAGAACATCTGTTCTCTGTTCGGTTGTCTGGCACCCTCTCGCTATCACCCGAGGTGATCCTCAAGCCGTTGAGAGAAAATTAGAATTACAAGATCTTTGATGTTATTCCAATTTCTTCGTGAGGAAATTTGTAGAGGTCTGAATTGCTGTTTATTCAGGGAAAACAAGCTTCTCCAGCGAGGAAATGGTCCCCAGCAAACTCATCCATTCCCTCACTCAGCCTGCTCCTTCCCTAAATAAGGCTGCGCTTTGCATAGCAGGAGAGCATTATTATAGTGCTATGCCGCGGTAGATTCGTACAGAATGTTACCGTGCGGTAAACCCGCACCTAACAAGTATAAGAGATATCTTGTTGAAATTTTCTAAGTAAACGGCAGGTATGATCATTCAAGATTACTAGAAATTTCCTCAACCCGAGGCTAAAATCCATGATTGTAGGGCAGAGAGACGGTTTATTCAGCCATTCCCGGAAGGGAGAGAGACGTAACCAACCGAGCATGACACCGAGCTAGCCGGTACTGCGTAGATCACAGTAACAGCAGCCTTGATCATCGTCTCGCACTATGTGCCTGAGTTGCCAGCTACTCCTTTTACGAAGGGATAGGTATGAAATTATCGAGCCAAAGGAAACTCTCAAGCAGGCATATTTAAACGAAACAAAATTCGCTAAATACAGAAGCTGAGTTGATGTTGCAGTTCAATTAGAATACTTCTCGTCTAAGTCACAATCCGTAGAATCACTAGGATATGCGCCTACCCCTCGGACAATTCAACTGCTTAGTAGAATCATGTCGCGAGGTTAATATACGTAGTATATTTATAGTATTCTGAACAACGATCTCCATCCTAAATTCTTTCCTTCAAGAAAACAAAATAAGGATTGGAGATCGACCACCTTCGATCTCTATCAAAAAGAGTGAAGGAGAAGTCTTCCTCGAAGGAAAGCTTCAATGGTGAACAGAATACTATCTGCCTGAGTTGCCAGCTACTCCCTTTACGAAGGAATAGGTATGATATTATCGAGCAAAAGGAAACTCTCAAGCAGGCCTATTTAAACGAAACAGAATTCGCTAAATACAGAAGCTGAGTTGGTGTTGTCGTAACAATACCTGAAGAGTTGTTCTTACTCCGAAAACTCTTGGAAGGTTGAAGGGAGTGTCAAATAAATACATTAGAACAACAGTTCTTTCGGCTTCTATCCGCAGAGGTAAAAAACGATATGCGTATATGACTCGACCCATGCGTTAGCAAAATGACGCAAAGATAAACTACGTAAGTATTGTAGTAATTTGAACATCGAATTCTCTACTACATCTTTCCTGACGAGGAAGAGAGAAAGGAAAACGACTGTCCACGTTCTAATGAACGAGACTTTTAAAAGAACTCCTTGACTCTTTGCCAAGACTCTTTTCCAAGAAAAGGGAGTAACATTCGAATAGAGATCATCAAGAGAGAACCGTGGATCGGAAAAAAAAAAAAAAAAAAAAAAACCGTTCAATGTTCTTATGATATTGGACAAAAAACTTCCTGGATAGTCTACAAGTCTTTCTCTTAACCCCGGATGAGCCTCTGAAAATGAATGAGAGCTCTTCCGAAATTTGTTAATGAGTTTATCCGCTTAAACGATAAAAACGTTAAAATCTATGTCAATGAGAACTACCCATTATGAGGGTCCCCCACTTAAATGACAATGGGGAAAACGTCCTGACTTGACAAAACTATTAGCACTTTGCTAATAGGGGAAAACCCTTTAACATGACCGAAAGTCACCCAGGAATCCGAGTATATAATCTTCCCGATTCTCAAAGAAATCGATGAAGAGGAAAGAGGGATCGAAGAAAAAATTCGGGTATGTCTCTCCGCTAACTCCGAATCCTTTTAAAAATTTCTGTAAAGAAATGTCCTCAACAGCAAATAAGACGCCTTCAACAAGTCTTTCTCTCGCAAAGCGTCCTGCCGAGCTTCCACCGAAGCGTCCTGGCGAATGTCCACAAAAGCGTCCTGCTGAGCGTCCTGGAAAGCGTCCTGCCGAGCGGTCCTCAAAAGCGTCCTGCTTAGCGTCCTGGAAAGCGTCATGCTGAGCGTCCTCAAAAAACGTCCTGCTTAGCTACGAGCGTGTCTGAGCAGAGAACACCAAGTCTCTAACGACGTTTCAGAGAGGAACTCGTTGAGCGCCTTGATGCATGACGAACCGCGTTTTGCGTATGACATTGAATATTTTTAAGGGACGATCCTCATGCGAGTCTCCATGGAGAGCCGCACGCTGCTCCTGAAGAGTGTGAACACTAAAGGAAGACGTATGGCTTTTCGTCTTCCGCAAGGTGCTTGCCGACGCGTCCTGGAGAATGTCTCTACTTATAGGACGTCGAGCACCTCCAAAAAGCTTCCTCACGTCTAAATTGCCCTTCTTATGCCGACCAGAGACATAAGTTGTTTGACTGTGGCAAAGCAGCTTGCCGGCCGTCAAACTTATCAGCTTGCTTTATCGAAGTAAAGCGAACGTTACATAACGTATACGGAGCGCAATGAGGAGAGGAGACGAATACTGAGTTGCTCCTCCAAAAGGTGGAATCAAGAATATCCTTGATTACCAAATTCTTTTGGAATGCTAGCGAGGTTGAAACAGCTCTAACTTCATGAGCGTTCACTCGCAGAGGCTCAAATCACTCTTCTGGCAAGATGAATGAACCTCCTTAATAATGTATAAGTGATATATACATGACCGTTCACTCGCAGGAGGCTCAAATCACTCTTCTGGCAAGATGAATGAGCCTCCTTAATAATGTATACATGATGTATACATGAGCGGTCACTCGCAGGAGGCTCAAATCACTCTTCTGGCAAGAGAATGAGCCTCCTTAATAATGTATAAATGATATATACATGAGCGTTCTCGCAGGAGGCTCAAATCACTCTTCTGGCAAGATGAATGAGCCTCCTTAAATGTCCCTTAGGAAAAGAGCCAGTGCATTCTTCTAAAAGGGAAAATGTGGTCTCTTTACTCTTTCATCCTCTCGTGACGAGAGAGAGGACGTGAAGCGTCCTCTTCTCTAAAGCTTCTTTAGGGGGCGCGAGTCCTTCCGAGAACTCCAACCCCTGTGTGGGGAGGACGCTCCCTCGGAGGACCGAGAAGCAATCCTTCAAGATTCGTGCACGTGCACGATCTTTAGCAGCCTGGGAAGAGTCAACAGGTTCTGCTGAAGGGACGCCAGATCGGTGGGGAGCCCCCGTAACCCTCTTGCGGCTTTCGATGCCCATCTCCCTGAGTCCTGGGAGTCCGACAGAGGTCCAGGCCTAGAGGCATTATGGGGCCGATCTGACGCCCCCTCCACCAACAAGGGGCACTTACACTTACAACACTGATTGGAGAGCGAGCACTAGTCTAAGATACTTGATGTAATCCTTTAGCAGACACTTATTCTAGGCTCGTAAGCCATACCACAGGGTTAGGCAAAATAAAATCTACAGGAGGTTAGAAGGTTCATTATTTCTAACTTCTGTTTACTGTGGAGGAAAACTCCTGATTCTAACACGCTCTAAAATGCGTAAATGAATCCTCCTTCTTCCGTAATCAGTCACACATTACACTAATTACCTTATGTAAACGTAATATATACTAAGCGAGTGTCTACCGAAAGTTACGGTAGCCTCACCTTACCATGCAGACAACAAAGTCTGAAACTAGGCTAACTAGCTTCAGACATCAAATGCAATGAAAAAATTTACGATAGCGTATGCCTAGCCACAAATCCAAGTTAATAATCGAAAGAATAATTAGGATACTTAAGTGGCTAATGAAGTTTCAAAATCCTAGGCGGAGGTCTGTAAACAGTTGTTTACCGACCGGCGACAGAAAAAAATATGAATAGAAAATGGGAATAGTTCCTGATATCCGCCTCCCATCGGCGGGAATGGGTACTACCACTGGCCCGCCCCACTGCGTGTGCCGCGAATTTTATAAATTCTGTCGGACTTCAGAAATACAGCTATATATATATCTGTCAGGTAAGTTTCATGAACAAAGTTATTTTTTTCATAAATTTACCATAAATCGAAATATTGTGCTAGAGACTTCCAATTTGTTGCAAAATGAAGGTAAATGCTTGAATATTACTAGAATATAAGCGTTTTAGCTTACAATTGCGTTTTTTGACCATTTTGGTAGAGTCAAAGTTGACCGAAAGTTGAAATTTTAGCAATTATCGTTATTTATATGAAAATATCTCAAAACTGATAAAAGCTACAACCATGGGTTGTTTTAGTTGTATTGTGCATAAAGAAATTGCGCATGTTTCCATATATAAAACTTTATATAACGGCTAATTTTAAAATGGTGAAAACATTACCACAATTGCATGTATGATTTTTTCGGAAGAGTTACCGCGCAGACGTAAGGAAAAAGTTTTTTCATAAATTCACCATAAATCGAAATATTGTGCTAGAGACTTCCAATTAGTTGCAAAATTAAGGTAAATGATTGAATATTACTAGAATATAAGCGTTTTGAGCTTACAATTGCGTTTTTTGACCCATTTCGGTAGAGTCAAAGTTGACCGATGGTTGAAATTTTGGCAATTATCGTTATTTATATGAAAATATCTCAAAACTGATAAAAGCTACAATCATGAGTATTTTATTGTTGTATTCTACATAAAAATGCGCACATTTTCATACATAATACTTCATGTAACAGCTAATTTACAATGGTACAAAAATTATGTCAAAGTGACGAAATAATTTCTGAGATGTGTCAGATACTTTTTAGTGCGGCAAGAAAGAAATTCGCGCTTGCGAGCCTGCGTAACGATTGTAAACAAAACAACACCTTGATCCGTGAACTCCCAGCATCCCCCAAGGAAGCGCGTGATTCAAAAGTTTTAGGCTGGTAGTCCTATAAGTATTTTTCCACAAATTTTAAAAAAAACTTTTGTAAGTCAACGTAAAATACGCCCAGTCGGCGTAAGAGGGTTAAATAGCAATTTTATAAAAAATAAAAAAATTTTGTTTAACAATCACCTGAATTGGTAAATTCTTTTTTCAAAACCACCCTTTTTGGTCGGCCCTCTTTTTGGTTGCTGGGGTTTTGGGAAGTAATACTTGATGGTATGTGCAAAGGACTGCTTTGCAGCAGCTAGAGCTTCCCCGAGCCAAACAAAATGATCCTGGAAAAAGAAATATATAGTATATATATAAAAATACTGTAATGTTCCCTTGTCTAGGACAAAGTAGTAACATGTGCCTACATTATACAAAGGATTTCTTCACATGATAAAGCATACAAAACTATTTTATGCATATGAATTTCCTATGCAAGCATACAACCACCCAGTTTTACAACATAAATCATGCTTTAGCAAGCAAACCCATTACTTATTTACTCACAGCCCAAATGCCTCAAGCCGTACATTTTAAAAAATTTTTGTCAGTTCACCAAAACTGCAAAAGTAGGTGTGACCTTTGACCCACTGGTAGATAGTATGTCTTACTATTTATTTTGGTTTTAAGTAAGTTCAACTATTCAATGTCAAATCTGCTATATCCCTTTTCCCAAGATGAAAAGTCTACTGATTTCCCAATTACCTCAGCATCAAGACAATCATCATTAAATAGGACTTTTCTCTTTAATATGACAATTCAACAACCAAAACTGAATTCATCTGTCAATAACAATGATAAAATTATTTGAAAGAATGGGTTCAACTTCCTCATAAATATCACAGATTTCAATGAGAAATATCACACAAATCCCCTTCCAGCCTTTCTCTTCAAGTATAATCCATGTTGCTGTGTTTGAGGAGAACATGTAAGAATTAGATTATTCAGTGTAAGTAAGGGTAAAGGAAAAAAATCATTACCTAGAGATGAGTAAAACACCGGACTGTCTGGTCAATCACTGAAGGATGTTTTATTTGGCAATATTGGAATACCTTGGCCAGCCTACTATCTAGGGTAAAATACCAAATGGCATGACCAACTTCCCAAAAATGGTTAATTATGGCCTTAATTTGTGACTTGGTGAAAAAACTTACTTCGAGAGGAAAGTAGAGGTCTCGAGGTGTTGCTTCGACGGATGCTGGCTCTGGACTAATGTCTATCCTGGGTTACAGGATGTGTTAAAGTACTTTTTTTGGGAAGGTGGTCACGCTACAGTAGAGGCCAGCCATTCGGTATTTTACCCTATTAAAATACAACCTTCTCTAAACCAAGACTACTAATTTCTAAAACAAAACTACAATGGGTGATACACAAAAGCCACATTATACAAACTGGACCTTACCTCAAACTGTTCTAATCCCGCTTCATATTTTTCTTTAGACTGAAGAAATAATTCATAAAAATGGTCATCTTCCTTCATGGCTGAAAAGAAACAATGTGTTATGAAACCCTGGATGGTCAAAGTAACAGTGGTGGCATAAGAAATATGAACACCAAAAATTTTACACATAAATGATTCACAAACTTATTTTCTTCCAAATTGACCAAGAGTTACTCAATCTAAAGTGGTTACTAATACTGGCCAATAGGAGGCTGGTTAATGGAACTGCTCTGAAAGGCACCTTCCTTCTGCTTTGCTAACCTAATTGCAAGTGCTTGACAGAGAAGAGAGAGTAGATCTGCCAAATAGTACTTAACATCTCAAACTGCGTTAAACATTAATGACATTAAGTACAAGAAATTTAATGTTAATAGTTATCTAAAAGCCAAAAAACTGCTGACACTAATATAATGTATATAGTTACTAAACAGTATTTAATTATATTTTGCCTTTAGTGGCAAATTTTATGAGTTATTTGAAAAGTGGTACAATCACTACTTAAAAAATACAAAATAAAATGGACAAATAAGCAGCCTTCTCAATGCTGCCAACAGCCAATAAAATTGTAAGAGGGGAAACTGATAGCTGCTATATTATTTTCACAGTAAAATGACAAAAATACCTCTATACCAGAATCACTTCCTAGACTCAAGCATACCAGAAACCCATCCCAATATTGCATCAAATTCCAAGCCATGAATTCTACATCCAAAAACATGTTTTCCCATTTGATCCTGTGGTCTGCGCTAGTCATATTATATTATCATTAGTACATAATTTACCCTACCAACTGAGTTATTCTTTTCACTCATTGGGCTGGCCAAAAGTATTTGTTCACAATAAACATATTAATCTTATTTAACAAATTACAATATCTTACATTATCACAGCACCAATATTATTTTGCATTTAAAATAAACATATTAATCTTAGTTTAAAAATTACATCTTAAAAGTTACCAAAGATTATTTTGCATCTAACTATCATTATGGTTACTGAAAGAACTGACAGGCAATCAAAATGAAGTTTTCATAATAAAACTAATATTGCAATACTTGTCTGAACACTTGAATTAGCACTGGTCACGACCAGGGCTAATTCAGGTGTTCAGGGAGTGCATTTGCAATTAACTAATACTCTTCACCAGGCTTATCATTTGAACATCATTCCTAAATTTTGCTACTCTGATATTGATTATGTTGTTGTAAATAGTTACCATATGATATAGTACAGTGCATTACTATTGATAGCTAACTGTTATTTTTTGTTGGTCGACTACAATTAGCTAACCACCCAGGGGCTAGTACAAAACACAGTGAAATACATTTGACCTCCAATCCCTAGTGGATTTCGTATTCGCCAAACCGTTGCTACTAGGGTAAACAATCACGGATGATCCATCGTCATCACGCTGGCCGGGTCTTATTCACTCGATATTTAATTGGTGAAACAAGAATACAATTACAACTTTAAGCATACCATTCAAAAGATTGAAGTTTCGTCAACATAATGTGATATATGAAAGCCCATACGAACTAAAATAAGCATGTGACGCTCTTCGTAAAATAACAATTTGTCGAAAATTGTATTTTTCCTAACTATAGAAACCTGAGGTCCTTTAACAATAAGAATGTAATCAGCGGCAGCTGGAACCGGTCGTAAGCTTCAAACAAGGAGGTTCGGTAGTTAACTGCTTGTCCGACAGTCGGTGGTCCCGCACGACTGAGAGGTGAAGAATCACTTTGCTTTAGGCCCAGGAAACAGAGTGAGGGGTGGCATGAGGTGGGACTATGTGTAAAGGACCTCAGGTTTGTATAGTTAGGAAAAATACAGTTTTCGACAAATTGTTATTTGTTTCGATACGTAATACAAACCTTTCGGTCCTTAACAATAGGAAGACCCACTTCATCTTTGTGATGAATATACCTAATTGAAAGCACCTTAACCCCAGAACGTCGTAAGCCGAACCTGTCGTAACCCGGGGACTGCCTGTAATATTTATTCGGACGACTGTAATTAACCCCCAGGGGCTCGTACTAAACACGGCAAAATAGGTACATTAGATGCCCCAATTCCTGGTGGCTTTCGTATTCGCCTGGACGAATGATGCGGTAATGAGGAATGCTTCTGTAGAAATACCAAATCTTAAAATATGGCCTTAATTTCTAACTTTGGAGAAAATACTTCGAAAGGAGAGTAGAGGTCTTTAGCTCCTTCTCTCACCAACAACAACTCGTGACTGATGACCATCTCCGGCGTCAGGACGCTTTAAAAGTACTTTTTCGGAGGGTGGCCAGCTGTGATACCTAGTCGGTGACTTGGCCAGTCCACACGGTGTTTTACCCTAGCAGTTCACGAGGAGTTTTTACTTAGAAATACCCAGGAATTTGGGGAGTGGGGGGGGAAGTACCCAGAAAGCGGTTAGGACCCACTCCCCTTGATTAGGCCGAGGGAAAGTTGGGTATTTCTACAGAAGCAGTTCGCACGGACTGCAAGGAACGTAACCACGGATATGACATCCACTACAGATTGTACAGGCCCCTGGGGGGTTAGGGTAAAAAACCGCATGGTACAGGGGTGGACCATATATGATCAATGTGTACAACCCCAAGAAAAGTACATTATAACGCGTCCTGACACCGGAGTAGAGGTCTTTAGCTTCGTTTCTCACCACCAACAAGTCGAGTCCGATGCCCATCTCCAATGTCAGGACGTGTTATAATGTACTTTTTTGAGGGTTGTACACATTGATCGTACATGGTCCACCCCTGTACCATGCGGTTTTTTACCCTAATTACAGTCGTCCGAATAAACATTACTTAAAATTCTTGTTCAGTAGGTAAAACTGCATAGAAAAACCGCAACTGCCATAGTCTAGGCAGCCGAGGATAAGTACCCTAGATCTACCGAAAGATGGTCTGCGATGCACTTCCTTACTGTTCTTGGTATGGCCTACCTATTTTCATATCTAGCCAATAGGTATTTTGGTTACCATCCTCCACCCCAAAACGAGTTTTTCATTTTTATCCACCAAAAATGTTGGTTTTCTGGAGTTTCATGTACTAGCTTATCCTCGCAACAAAAGACTAGGCTAAATCCATATTTAACCTTTTAAAAAGGCCTAAAGGCTTAAATCTGTTTAGGTGACTACGGACCTCTCCTGTAAATTTCCATGAAAAAATCTTTGATGACACGACTTTACGCCCAATAACTATGAGAAAATTCGTCCAAACTACTTATTATTCGCCCAAAGTCCCGTAAGGATGTTCCCTACCGAAGTTCGGCCTAGGCCAGTCTACGTCAATTTTAATCCTTCCAAGTCCCTCTTATCACTCCATCCTACCGACTAAAATCATCCATCTTTCTCCTACACACCTCCTCAGTTACCAACTACTTACTGCGAATAAAATTACGAATCTGTGACAACACTAAAACTCCTTAAGAGTATTAAACCGAGCGGCCCGTCACCCATCAACACAAAACTACCCAAACAAACATATGATCGAGGAGGAATCTCTTTTGAATCGACCAATCACCGCCGGGCTTCGTAAAATGGCCCAATCAGCGCGCGAGAAAGTCAAGAGACCGCGAGCGCAACAACATTTCTTCTGTTGTCCACAACCACTGAACAAGAAAAAAAATTACATAAAAAGAAAAAAGGAAATCGTATTTCATATCTTGAATCTTTTAAAAATCTCATCTTGTTAATAGCAGTACAGATCTTGAACATTACCGCAGTCTTTGTTGAGCCATTTCTTATTAAAAATTGATACAGTATAATCCTTACTTAATCTATAAATAACGATATATATATATATATATATATATATATATATATATATATATATATATATATATATATATATATATATATAATATATAATATATATATATATATATAATATATATATATATATATATATATATATATATATATATATATATATATATATAATAGAGAGAGGAGAGAGAGAGAGAGAGAGAGAGTCCTTTTTACTGAGTGATCAGTGGACGACCAAGAAAGAGATGGCGTGATTGTGTAGGGGAAGATATGGTATTGAAAGGTATAAATGAGAACGAGGCACAGGACAGAATCGATGGAGACGACTCATTCACAATGGCGACCCCATATAAAAATGGGTTTAAGCTAGGAAGATGTGATCATGTGGGTTTGATTAGTAATATGGATAGGTACGTTGGAGGGGGGGGGGAGGGGGGGGAAGAATAAACAGGAACAGCAAACAGTAGGTGCGCGCGGACACACCACACACACACATAACGATGCACGTATGCAAATGCACCACAAGAGAAATAAGTGGTAGAAATTTATATGTGCGCTAGGCTGACAGTACAGACGAACCAGATATTCAGACCTGACAAGTGGGATAAAAGAGAATCTGTGGGGAAGGGTAATTGCTTCGTTCTTATCCCTTAACAACTACGTGTCTTAAAACCTACACATTTTACATATTTTCTTTTTAAGATCGACAAATCTATACTCCGTTTTTTTCCATCTGTCCACCCGCCTGTGGTGTGTGCGTTTGGTAACACTGTGTCCCGGGCTTTAAATAGTTACATTTATTTTAACTCAACAATAATAATAATACCCTATTTCGAATATTAACGGTGTAATTTGCATACAGTAAATTATTAAAAAACTTTTCAGTTGCAAATGTACACCCAGATATCCTTTTATCTACCTAAAACTTACACATAGCGTAAATATTTAAAGCCCTGGACGCAGTGTTACCATGCGAAAACACCACAGGTGGATGGACAGATGGAAAAAAAACTTAGTTTATCCATGCCATGATTGATGCCCACATTTTTTCAAAACCCGAATCGACTAAGTTTCTTTCCAGTACATTATGTGAATTATACTTTTTTTCCCCTCTGCTCTTTTGTTTTTATATTGTTTTCTTTAGCATGAAGGAAAATTGCTGATACATTTTTTTTATGTATTCTCTTTCCCAAAGATTTTTCAGGTTGAACAACACTAGATGATGTGTATTTCGAATTCCTTGTGAGCCCAAGGATATAACTTTTAATTGGAATATAATTGGAAAAAATAATATAACAGCATAATAATGTATAAGATATGCATAGGCGAATAGTGCAATATTCGTATATGTTAGTGAAAACGAGCATATTAGCAACTCTTCTTTCCCACCGTTATCCGAACATTGAGGGGTCGATTGCCTGATGCGCTCTCTCCATTGCCTTTTATCACTATCAACGGCTGCATCATCCTCCACCAAACATCTTCCCTTCACATCTTCCTTCGCTTTATCTCGCCATCTAATTCTGTCTCCCTCTCGATCATCTTCCTCTAACACATTCCTTCCAGGTCCTCTTTACTACCTCCTTGTCCAATTCAATCGTGACTCATTACCTCTGTATAAGCCTGCCCTTCTTATCTTCATTTTCCAAACTTTCAAGCAGCGATATTCCCATAATCCACCTCAACATTCTCGTCTCTCAAGCTTTACTTCCTCTTTTCTTCTTGGAGTCCATGTTTCCGATCCATACATTAACACTGGTCTTATCACTGTGCTTGATTGGCATTTTCTTATCACATTATTACTCCAGCTACCTCTCTCCGCTTCCCCCGGGCAGCTTTTATCCTACTCCTACTGTCAATTTCAGACTCACAGCCTCTCCCTTGGCTGAAAGTAAATCCTAAGTATTTGAACTTTTCCACCTGTTTTATAATCGAGCCTCTTCTCTCTTGCATTACTATTCTGCCTCTATCTTCCCTATTGCTCACCAAAACTTCTGTTTTATTTGCATTCACCTTTAAGCAACTCTCCAACCGTTCTCTATGGGTCTTCCTCATTTTTGGCAGTAATCAGCTTACAACACAAGTCTTCATTCTTGATCTCTTCCAACAAGCAACTGGGCAGGGGCAAAAAATGAATGATAGTAATCATACTGGATAGAAACATCAACTCCAAATCCAGTTTTATAAAAAAAAACAAGATATTATAAAGATTTGTATATATTAGCCAAGACTGTACAAACTTGATCCATGGGTCAAACAATGAGTAACCACCAATTTGAAGAACGAAGTATTTCCACATAGTAATTTTTCTTGGATGAACTTCAACACATTACTGCAGTGGATTAATCAGTTTTGATTTTCCAACTGGTTTTTCTACAAACCCTATAACCTCTTAAATTATGTACATGGTTGGTTGGTTGGTTGGTTTTATAAAGTTTAGGTGTAACCCCAAGCACTGGGGCAGCAAAGGCCATTCAGCGCTTACTGTATAACTATGAAATTATAATACGTGTTATATCATATATAGCAGGTTTATTTCTTTGAGATAATTTAATACTATATTTTGAAGTGGGGGGCATTTTCTCCCAATAGTTCTTTAAGTGGTATATTAAATATGTTGTTGGATCTTCGTTTTCTTTTGAATTTATGGCATTCAGTTAGCGGATGACGGACTGTGACCAGAGTACGACAATGATCACAGTAAGGGGCCTGTCTTTCGTCGCCTTGCAACATCAAGTATTTGTGTGTTAAGTATGTATGTCCTATTCTTAATATTGTTAATATGACATCTTCCCTTCTTTGACATTGTTGTCTATTCCCAGATTTTACAGATGATTTAATATGCTTTAATTTCTGATTTAATTCTAGCCATTCGTTTTCCCATTTTGATTGACAGTATTCATTTATTGTTGTTTTAATGTCATTGTAAGGTATTTGTATTTTTTTGATAGACTCCTTTTTAACTGCCTTTTTGGCTTCTTTATCTACCTCTTCATTACCCTTTAAGCCCACATGGGAGGAGACCCAAACATAGTTTTATATTCATAGATTTCTTCAATTACCGGATGCGAAATTGTGTATTGTTTTAGCGCTTCTAAAGCACTGTAAGAATCCGTGTATATTACAAAGGTATCGTTTGCCTTTCCCACCATAAAGGTATGTTTTGTAGGACCTCTAATTATAGGGCCATTTATCTCTGCAGTGAATATCGAGCATATTTTTGGAATTTTTTCCCTTATTTTTATATTTTTTGTTACTACAGCATAGCCTACACCCTCCTTCGACTTGGAGCCATCTGTATAAATACTAATGTCTCGTTTATGTTTTTCCTGGTGTGACAGAAATTCACTCCTTAATTGTGCATCTGTTACCTTCTTATTAAATGATTTTTCACAGATTTCTATTTTAGCATGTCTCCACGGAGGTATTTTGGGAGTGGTTATTTTTTATATGCTACTTGTTCCTAATTTTAGATGTTCTATATCAGGTTTTAATCTATTCTCCAATGGTTTAGAGGCTCTTGGTTTATTGTCATAATATTGTTATGTTTTTCATATATTTGGTGTTTGGATTATCATTAAGGTTATTTATTTTAGTTTTATATATATTTTAATCCTATTTTCTTCTCTTCGTACTTTCAGGGGGACCTATTCCTGCTTCTACATACAGACTTTCCAGGGCATAGTCTAATACCCATGTTATGTATGACATCTAGTTTTGTTAATAGGGTTTTAGAAGCACTACCATATACTTGACATGCATAATCAAGTTTACTTAGACAAATAGCCTTATATACTTTTATCATATTTAAGGACTTCTCACTTTTATCGCCAGTTGTTCTATATGTTCTTTAAATGTAAGTTTTTTATCAAGTATTACACCGAGGAATTTTATCTGATCATTCATATTCAGTTATATCATTATTTATGAATAAAGTAGGAATTAATTCCTGTTTTCTAGATCTTGTAAATCTGACCGCTTTTGGATTTTGCTGTGAAAATTTAAAACCCTTTTTATGGGCCCATTTTTTTACCCTATTTATGGCTGCTTGCAATCTGTTGGTTATGTCCAGCGCTTTTTCACCACTACTATATATATGACGAAGTCATCTACAAAAAAAGGGATCCTTGGACTCCTGGTGGGATCATTTCCATTATCTCATTTATTGCTATTGCAAACAACGCCACGCTTAGTACACTACCTTGGGGGATTCCTTCCTCCTGGATAAATGATTCAGAGATTTCTCCCCCCACTTTGACTTTTATATATCTTTCTGATAGGAATTCCCTCATATATTCATATAAATTCCCTCTTATTCCCCATTCTATCAATTTTTTTAAATTCCTCCCCTCCAGGTGGTATCATATGCTTTCTCTAAATAAAAAAAATACTCCTATTGTTTGTTTTTTACCAACCATTGCATTTTGTATATCTCTTGTAATCATTAAGAGGGGATCTATGGTACTTTTATTTTTTCTGAATCCAAACTGTCTGTTTGACAGTATCTGTTTGTTTTCTAATACCCATATTAATCTGCTATTCGCAATTTTTTCAAATATCTTGCAAGACAACTAGTATGGGCTATTGGCCTAGCTGGTTGGTGACTCTGGGTCTTTTCCTGGTTTTAAGCCTGGTATGATTCTTTCCAGGTTTTAGGCATGCTGTGAGAACGCCATAATTCGTTTAAAATTTCTAATAAAAAGGTTTTGCTTTCATCTGGTAAATTTTTTATCATTTCATAACTAATATTGCCTTCCGCTGGAGCTGTTGGTTTTGCAAGTTTCAGGACATTTTCCAGTTCTTCCATGGTGAAAGGAAGATTATAGTTTTCCTAATTATTAGATTTTATTGGTATTGGGACATAAAATTTTTATTTGGAATTTCTTTGTATAATTTGAGATACTTGATGTTTTGGCAAAGCATTTACCCAATTCATTTGCTACTAGTTTGGGGTTTGAAATATAGTTGTTTTCTACTTTTAATATAGGTAATGGTTCTGGCCGATATCTACCCTGCAGTTTATTTATTTTCTTCCAGATTTCTTTGTCTTGAGTTTTAGAATTTATATTATTAATATATTTTTTTTCCATGAAATTTTATTTGGCTATCTTGAAAATTCTTTTCTGCTTTGCTTTAGCTCTCAAATACGCAATTCTATTGGCATCACATTTATGTCTCAGATATCTTCTAAAGCATGTTCTCGTTATCTTCCTTGCTGCTTTACATTCCTCATTCCACCAGGGTATCAGTGGTCTAGTCGGATTGCCTGAGGTAACTGGAATTATTTCATTGGCTTTATCTTCTATTGTTTTTACCAGATGTTCATAAGCATCTATGTGGTTTGTAAAGTCTGATAGTTTTTTTTTTTTATTAATTACCGTTTTCTCTTTATATAAATTTCAATTTGCTTCCTCCATTTTCCTCTTCGGTATATATGTTATATTGGTATTACTTTCCAACTCAATTTGTATTGGCCAGTGGTCACTCCCAAATAAATCATTATTTACTTTCCAACTAAAATCTGTGGCAATTTCTGGGGAACACAAAGTGATGTCTATTGCAGATGTGGTATTATGATAAACATCAAATCTTGTTGGAGAACCATCATTTAAAACAATCAAATTGTTGTTATCTATAAAATCTAGGAGAGTATTTCCTCTCCTGTCAGATGATGTACTTCCCCACATGGGATGTTTGGCGTTAAAGTCACCTACTAATAAGTAAGGTTTTGGTAATTGTTCTATTAGATTTTCTAAATCTTCCACTTGTAATGGTCTATTATTTCCAAGATGATCTATTAAGCGACTTTCTAAAGACGGTTCCATATATATTGAGCATGTGGTTATTTTTTTCCCAAGAATACTTGAACTGCACATGCCTGTATTACCGAGTTAATCCTAACAGGTTGGCATTTGATTGAAGAAGGCGTTATGATTGCAGTTCCTCCTTGGCTGTTGTCATTTAAAATTTGTGTTGATTTCCACACTTTATAATTTATGCCAGCATTGAGGATATTATTACCTATTTTAGTTTCCTGTAAGCAATTATATTTGCATTACATTCTCTAAAAGTCTCAGATGTTCTTTTTATTAGAGGTGCATTTAAATGGCTTTTGATCTTGGGTTCTATTTCAATACTTTCTTCAATTTTATCTGATATTTTAACTCTCTTTTATTTGGGTTTCTCTTTTTTAATTTTTTGTTTGCAAGCAATTTTCGTTGACCTTGTCTTCTCGGTATTCATTTTTTTCCATATAGATTTTTTGGTCTTACTGATTGTACAATTTGTTTTTTGGATTTGGTGGGGTTGTTTTAAGCAGTTTTTTTTTTTACGTAGCTCTTGTATTTTGCTTGTCCTCCAAATTCATCGTCTTCATGCATTTCTGGTGTTGGTAATATATTATATAAATTTGTGTTACTTATATGTTCTGCAGCTTCTGAGCTTGAATTTTGGGCCTTTTTATTATGAGTATTTTCTGTTTGATTTATACTGTATATTTCCTTGGAATTTGGTTTTGCACTTCTTTATATGTGTTTTTCCTTGCTGGATCTTGTAAACCTCTTACGTTTAGTTCTATCTTAGCTTCTCTTATTGACATTCCACTTGTTTCTTGTAAGATTTTTAATTCAGTATTGTATAAGTAATATGCGCATTCCTTTGATCTAGAGTGGTGATTCTGACCACAATTTATGCAATTTGGGTTTTCAAAGTCCCATTTTGTTGTGTGGTTGTATGATCCACAACATGCACATCTTGGAGGTTCTCTACAATTTTTATTTGAATGGCCATATTTACTACATGATTTGCACTGTAGTGGTTTAGGGATATATGGTCTTAACTCTCTCGTCTGCCCTAATACTTTAATTGTTAAAGGGAGTTCGTTTCCTTCAAATTTTAATTTAGCTATTTGTATATTTATTTTTGAATTTTTCCTACTTGGGATATCATGAATGTCACAATCTTTAATGTTTTTTATATCTTTTCTTAAGCGAGTCTATCAAAATATTTTTATCTATTAATTCGTCGTCATTATTTGACAGGATTATATAGTACCACAAATACTATTAAGTTTATTATGCTTGGTGATTTTTATTTTTGTGTTATCTATGTTCGTAATTTGTAATTTTCTGATTGGGCTTCAGTAGTGGTTTCCACTATCCATGTATTTGTTTGTGTTTGACGAAATTTCATGTTTTCTGTTGGGTATCTGGTCAGTAAATAATTTACTAATTTTAAATTTTTAAATTTTGTTTTCACTTTCTATTGTCAAAAATCTTGTCCAACTGTCCTTTCCAAAAAGTTATTCAAATAAAGCTAGAGAAGGTCTAGGCTGGAATTTTCTTTTGACAAATCTTTTTGTCCTAATAAAAGGCTCCATAGTTGCCATATTTTGGATTGAAGTGTCCAGAAGGGTGTCCTTGTTCGTTTCCAGGGTCAGATGGTTATCTAGTGCCACGGGGTCACATTTTCTGGGGGACTGAGTTCCATAGTCAATTTCCCTTTTTCTTTTTTATTTTGAAATTAAAGAGAAACCAACTGCAAGTCATGAAAAAAAAAAACTTGTTCTCCTCTCAAAGACTTCCCCTTCACCAAAGACACATAGCAGAGACCAACCCCCATATCTCCTCTCCCTACCCTACCCCGAAGGGATTGCTCTCTATCGTAACATGATTGGTCCAAGTGTAAGCAAAACTCGCTTGATAGGACCGAGGGCATAGCTAGTGAGCAATCATCCCCACTCATGTTATTTTAGAGGGCAATCCAGATAAATTGCCATGAGTCCTACCCGGGAGACTATACCTCCCCGGATTCCGTAGGTAATTAAGTCCTCACAGGTAATCCCGCCCCAATAAATATTGATGTACAATCACATCAATATCCTCAGGGTCCAAACATATTCAAGTGGCGGACCAAACCACTATAGTCCCTGCCATTTGGATCGTGGTAAAGCCTAAGTTCAGAGACCCAGTTCCTACCTAACCTGCACGAGGGATTTTGTGAAGAGGAGGACGACAGCTAGGGGGAGCAACTGAGTGATAGAAAGTAAGATTGGATGATCAAGTAAGAGAAAAATTGAAACATTCAGATTCAAACTAGGAGATAATTCCCCCAGTTCGAAAGCCCTCTTGCCCGCTAAGCAGTTTCAACCATAGGTTGGAAATGCGTAACTCGACCAAGGCAGTCTCAACTTAAGTTGGATCTGATCTTGTCATACCGTTATATTTACTCTACATATAGGCTTGCTTTATC
>NC_087216.1:15855517-15937778 GCF_015104395.2 Macrobrachium nipponense | reverse complement strand
GATAAAGCAAGCCTATACATATAGTAAATATAACGGTATGACAAGATCAGATCCAACTTAAGTTGAGACTGCCTTGGCGGAGTTACGCATTTCCAACCTATGGTTGAAACTGCGTAGCAGGCAAGAGGGCTTTCGAACTGGGGGAATTATCTCCTAGTTTGAATCTAAATGTCTCAATTTTTCTCTTACTTGATCATCTTCCAATCTTACTTTCTATCACTCAGTTGCTCCCTCTAGCTGTCCTCCTCCTCTTCACAAAATCCCTCGTGCAGGTTAGGTAGGAACTGGGTCTCTGAATTTAGGCTTTACCACGATCCAAATGGCAGGGACTATAGTGGTTTGGTCCGCCACTTGAATATGTTTAGACCCTGAGGATATTGATGTGATTGTACATCAATATTTATTGGGGAGGGATTACCTGTGAGGACTTAATTACCTACGGAATCCGGGGAGGTATAGTCTCCAGGGTAGGACTCATGGCAATTTATCTGGATTGCCCTCTAAAATAACATGAGTGGGATGATTGCTTACTAGCTATGCCCTCGGTCCTATCAAGCCAAAGACAATAAACGATAAACGAAAGATGGGAAACTGACTATTTATACCATTAAAAAAACGTCATCCAACCCGTTCAGGATGCGCGCCATCTATTGATTATGCCCTCAACTAAAACTCGGCTGTGGCGTAGCGCGGCTTTTTTAAATGTTAAAATTTATTCTTATGCTCCAATAAACTTCTCTTTATAATTATTGAATACTAAATCGATTAATATTGCTTGTTAACATGATTATAGGGCTCTATCATAGCTTATGACTTATATATTAGGCATTTCTGAATCATTAAATAAATCCTTCAGTTATGTAACATTAATTGCTAAGTATCTTTATCTAAAATTGAGAGGGCAGTTAGAATGAAACAAACTTATTCTCATATTATCTTATTATTTCACCAATATAGTATACAGTAATTATTTTCCTTTTTTTGGGCTTGTGCTTATGATTGTATACTGTACATACCTAAGCAACTGTACACAAATGTTCTTGCAAAGAACAGAAACAAAGTAAAAGAAATGGCACATGCTTCATTTGCATGCAATAGTCATACAAGTCATGCAAACAAAACATGCATATATCAGAATTTAAATAGCAAACAAGCATGGGATGATCAAAACCAATAATATGAAATCAAAATGAAAAAGCAGACTTAACTTGCATGCTGATTAGGCAAAAGTTAAGCAATATTTGTTAATAAAACTAAAAAAAGTACAACAACAAAGTAGTAAAAGTAAGGTACCCTTTTATAACAAATGCAATGCTCTATTTTACAGAATACTGTATAAGCAAAAATCTAGGTTTAACTTAATTTCCATAAAAAGCAAATAAAAATTGAAATCACAAATCAAATAGGAAACAAACCTATTTATAACAATTTATTAAAATCTCATAGCCCAATTGTGGAGTTCTCAAAAATGCATATTCAATTACCCTTTTATGAAGGTAATGTAAACAACACTTCTGCCTGGTATTTTCTAGTAAAATGCCATTTCTGCAAGAAGCATGCACATTCCTAAAAAAAATTTGAAACAATTATTCTAATTGACTTGAACCATGTTTCTTTTTGCATCATGTACAGTACAAGCAAATATCATAGGTTTTCACAACTTGTTTTGCCAATTTATTACTACTGTATTACTGCGTACATTTGCTGCCAAATGGTAATTTACTTTGTAATACTATGTGGGGTGTTGGTACCAATTACAAGATTTCATTAAAAAAATTGAACAATTATGAGCATATAATGCAGAAACTTAGATGAAACGGTAAGAATGGATCTTGTGGGAGCAGATATGCTGGTTTGCATGTAATTTTCTTTTATTTTTGAATGCTTTTATCCATACATATAGGAAAATTCAATCATAGATTAAAAGGTTAGTGAACTTGAAATTAAAGTAAGTCACTCTAACTTAACTAACCTACTTATGCTCTCCCATATGAATGCTCCCACAAGATACATCCTTCCTGATGGAACAACTTTGGTTCGCTAAATAGTTGCTTATTAATGAAAAATTAAGGTAAACATTTATAACTACAACCCAATGGTAAGCTGCTGAGAATATAACATAACTACAGTATATATACAGTATATCAAAGTTGCTGTGAGAAGCCTATCTGGAAAAGGCATGGAGACCCAATATTCACGAATTGTATGACAGTGATAGGAATTGGTATGTTTATTTCATATTTCTAGAGATTTTCAAGATATGCAAATATAACTTTAAGGTATTTATTTGAAATACAATTGACAAGAATGACAAGAAAATATAGTTTTTCTAGTTGATTTTGATATGTTTTGCAAGATAGCTTCATTTCCATTGCAAATTACTGTTGACATGGTTAGGTAACTGTTGGCATGGTTATGGTACCGCTGATATGGTTAGGTTTACTGTTGACATGATTAGGCTACTGATGTACATTACCAGGAAGGTTAGGTTGGTTGTTGGGGTTTCAAATGGCAAATATTTTTTTCTAGTCGAAATCACATGTAAATATATTTTCTTTCCGCTTAGAGGCGTCCACCGTATTATAAATATTTTCCAATATTTATTTCGGAATAACACTGCACCGACATTCAATTTTGCTTTGGTCTATTTTATTTCTTCATTTTCTCTAAAAGTCATCATGTACTTTGTAACAGATGTAATGATTTTATTACCTTTCTTTATTCTGAGGAAAAGCATGAAAAATCAGATGGGGAAAATCATTTTCGTCCTATTGCAAACCACACACGGGTGATGATGGCTACGCCCACTCATGATTGAAATTGAATGCCCGCTTTGTGAAAAAGTAAACAAACATGACGATGTAGGCAGGTGAAATGCTACCGCCATCTTCATTTCATGCCAGGAACTAAATTGTATGCGGCCGATGCGGCTGTGGCTTGAGCTTCCCATCTTTCGTGTATTGTCTTTGCTATCAAGCGAGTTTTGCTTACACTTGAGCCAATCATGTTACGATAGAGAGCAATCCCTTCCGGGTAGGGTAGGGAGAGGACATATGGGGGTTGGTCTCTGCTATGTGTCTGGTGAAGGGGAAGTCTTTGAGAGGAGAACCAGTTATTTTTTTTTCCATGGCTTGCAGTTGGTTTCTCTTTAATTTCAAAATAAAAAAGAAAAATGGAAATTGACTATGGAACTCAGTCCCCCAGAAAATGTGACCCCGTGACACTAGATAACCATCTGACCCTGGAAACGAACAAGGACACCCTTCTGGACACTTCAATCCAAAATATAGCAACTACGAAGCCTTTTGTTAGGACAGAAAGATTTGTCAAAAGAAAATTCCAGCCTAGCCCTTCTCTAGCTTTATTTGAATCACTTTTTGGAAAGGACAGTTGGACAAGATTTTTGACAATAGAAAGTGAAAACAAAATTTAAAATTTAAAATTAGAAAGTTATTTACTGACCAGATACCCAACAGAAAACATGAAATTTCGTCAAACACAAACAAATACATGGATAGTGGAAATTCCACTACTAAAGCCCAATCAGAAAATTACTTACAAATTACGAACATAGATAACACAAAAATGAAAATCACCAAGCATAATAAACTTAATAGTATTTGTGGTACTCTATAATCCTGCCAAATAATGACGACGAATTAATAGATAAAAATATTTTGATAGACTCGCTTAAGAAAAGATATAAAAAACATTAAAGATTGTGACATTCATGATATCCCAAGTAGGAAAAATTCAAAAATAAATATACAAATAGCTAAATTAAAATTTGAAGGAAACGAACTCCCTTTAACAATTAAAGTATTAGGGCAGACGAGAGAGTTAAGACCATATATCCCTAAACCACTACAGTGCAAATCATGTAGTAAATATGGCCATTCAAATAAAAATTGTAGAGAACCTCCAAGATGTGCATGTTGTGGATCATACAACCACACAACAAAATGGGACTGTGAAAACCCAAATTGCATAAATTGTGGTCAGAATCACCACTCTAGATCAAAGGAATGCGCATATTACTTATACAATACTGAATTAAAAATCTTACAAGAAACAAGTGGAATGTCAATAAGAGAAGCTAAGATAGAACTAAACGTAAGAGGTTTACAAGATCCAGCAAGGAAAAACACATATAAAGAGGTAGTAAATAAAGAAGTGCAAAACCAAATTCCATGAAAATTATACAGTATAAATCAAACAGAAAATACTCACAATAAAAAGGCCCAAAATTCAAGCTCAGAAGCTGCAGAACATATAAGTAACACAAATTTATATAATATATTACCAACACCAGAAATGCATGAAGACATGATGAATTTGGAGGACAAACAAAATACAAGAGCTAAGTAAAAAAAAAAAAAAAAAAAAAAAAAAAAAAAAACTACTTGAAACAACGCCACCCAAATCCAAAAAACAAATTATACAATCAGTAAGACCAAAAATCTATATGGAAAAAAATGAATACCGAGAAGACAAAGTCAACGAAAATTGCTTGCAAACAAAAAATGAAAAAAAGAGAAACCCAAATAAAAGAGAGTTAAAATATCAGATAAAATTGAAGAAAGTATTGAAATAGAACCCAAGATCAAAAGCCATTTAAATGCACCTCTAATAAAAAGAACATCTGAGACTCTTTTAGAGAATGTAATGCAAATATTATTTGCTTACAGGAAACTAAAATAGGTAACAATGTTCTCAATGCTGGCATAAATTATAAAGTGTGGAAATCAACACAAATTTTAAATGACAACAGCCAAGAAGGAACTGCAATCATAACGCATTCTTCAATCAAATGCCAACCTGTTAGGATTAACTCGGTAATACAGGCATGTGCAGTTCAAGTATTCCTGGAAAAAAAAATAACCATATGCTCAATATATATGGAACCGTCCTTAGAAAGTCGCTTAATAGATCATCTTGGAAATAATAGACCATTACAAGTGGAAGATTTAGAAAATCTAATGGAACAATTACCAAAACCTTACTTAGTAGGTAACTTTAACGCCAAACATCCCATGTGGGGAAGTACATCATCTGACAGGAGAGGCAATACTCTCCTAGATTTTATAGATAACAACAATTTGATTGTTTTAAATGATGGTTCTCCAACAAGATTTAATGTTTATCATAATACCACATCTGCAATAGTCATCACTTTATGTTCCCCAGAAATTGCCACAGATTTTAGTTGGAAAGTAAATAATAATTTATTTGGGAGTGACCACTGGCCAATACAAATTGAGTTGAAAAGTAATATAACATGTATACCGAAGAGGAAAATGGAGGAAGCAAATTGAAATTTATATAAAGAGAAAACGGCAATTAATAATAAAAAAAAAAACTATCAGACTTTACAAACCACATAGATGCTTATGAACATCTGGTAAAAACAATAGATGATAAAGCCAATGAAATTATTCCAGTTACCTCAGGCAACCCGACTAGACCACTGGTACCCTGGTGGAATGAGGAATGTAAAGCAGCAAGGAAGATAACGAGAACATGCTTTAGAAGATATCTGAGACATAAATGTGATGCCAATAGAATTGCGTATTTGAGAGCTAAAGCAAAGCAGAAAAGAATATTCAAGATAGCCAAAAGAAATTCATGGAAAAAATATATTAATAATATAAATTCTAAAACTCAAGACAAAGAAATCTGGAAAAAATAAATAAACTGCAGTGTAGATATCGGCCAGAACCATTACCTATATCAAAATTAGAAAACAACTATATTTCAAACCCCAAACTAGTAGCAAAAACATCGAGTATCTCAAATTATACAAAGAAATTCCAATTAAAAATTAAAACTTATGTCCCAATACCAATAAAATCTAATAATCAGGAAAACTATAATCTTCCTTTCACCATGGAAGAACTGGAAAATGTCCTGAAACTTGCAAATCCAACAGCTCCAGGGGAAGACAATATTAGATATGAAATGATAAAAAATTTACCAAATGAAAGCAAAACCTTTTTATTATAAATTTTAAACGAATTATGGCGTTCTCACAGCATGCCTAAAAACTGGAAAGAATCTTTAATCATACCAGGCTTAAAACCAGGAAGAGACCCAGAGTCACCAACCAGCTATAGGCCAATAGCCCATACTAGTTGTCTTGCAAGATATTTGAAAAAATTGCGAATAGCAGATTAATATGGGTATTAGAAAACAAACAGATACTGTCAAACAGACAGTTTGGATACAGAAAAAAATAAAAGTACCATAGATCCCCTCTTAATGATTACAAGAGATATACAAAATGCAATGGTTGGTAAAAAACAAACAATAGGAGTATTTTTTTTATTTAGAGAAAGCATATGATACCACCTGGAGGGGAGGAATTTAAAAAAATTGATAGAATGGGAAATAAGAGGGAATTTATATGAATATAAGAGGGAATTCCTATTAGAAAGATATATAAAAGTCAAAGTGGGGGCAGAAATCTCTGAATCATTTATCCAGGAGGAAGGAATCCCCCAAGGTAGTGTACTAAGCATGGCGTTGTTTGCAATAGCAATAAATGAGATAATGGAAATGATCCCACCAGGAGTCCAAGGATCCCTTTTTGTAGATGACTTCGTCATATATAGTAGTAGTGAAAAAGCGCTGGACATAACCAACAGATTGCAAGCAGCCATAAATAGGTAAAAAAAAATGGGCCGATAAAAAGGGTTTTAAATTTTCACAGCAAAATCCAAAAGCGGTCAGATTTACAAGATCTAGAAAACAGGAATTAATTCCTACTTTATTCATAAATAATGATATAACTGAATATGATGATCAGATAAAATTCCTCGGTGTAATACTTGATAAAAAACTTACATTTAAAGAACATATAGAACAACTGGCGATAAAAGTGAGAAAATCCTTAAATATAATAAAAGTAATTGTGCATAATGACTGGGGTGCTGATAGAACCTCTATGATAAAAGTATATAAGGCTATTTGTCTAAGTTAACTTGATTATGCATGTCAAGTATATGGTAGTGCTTCTAAAACCCTATTAACAAAACTAGATGTCATACATAACATGGATATTAGACTATGCCCTGGAAAGTCTGTATGTAGAAGCAGGAATAGATCCCCTGAAAGTACGAAGAGAAGAAATAGGATTAAAATATATAGCTAAAATAAATAACCTTAATGATAATCCAAACACCAAATATATGAAAAACATAACAAATAATTATGACAATAAACCAAGAGCCTCTAAACCATTGGAGAATATATTAAAACCTGATATAGAACATCTAAAATTAGGAACAAGTAGCATATCAAAAATAACCACTCCCAAAATACCTCCGTGGAGACATGCTAAAATAGAAATCTGTGAAAAATCCTTTAATAAGAAGGTAACAGATGCACAATTAAGGAGTGAATTTCTGTCACACCAGGAAAAACATAAACGAGACATTAGTATTTATACAGATGGCTCCAAGTCGAAGGAGGGTGTAGGCTATGCTGTAGTAACAAAAAATATAAAAATAAGGGAAAAAATTCCAAAAATATGCTCGATATTCACTGCAGAGATAAATGCTATATTAGAGGCTATAAAACATACCTTTATGGTGGGAAAGGCAAACGATACCTTTGTAATATACACGGATTCTTACAGTGCTTTAGAAGCGCTAAAACAATACACAATTTCGCATCCGGTAATTGAAGAAATCTATGAATATAAAACTATGTTGGGTCCCTTCCCATGTGGGCATAAAGGGTAATGAAGAGGTAGATAAAGAAGCCAAAAAGGCAGTTAAAAAGGAGTCTATCAAAAAAATACAAATACCTTACAATGACATTAAAACAACAATAAATGAATAGTGTCAATCAAAATGGGAAAAAGAATGGCTAGAATTAAATCATAAATTAAAGCATATTAAATCATCTGTAAAATCTTGGAATAGACAACAATGTCAAAGAAGGGAAGATGTCTTATCAACAATATTAAGAATAGGACATACATACTTAACACACAAATACTTGATGTTGCAAGGCGACGAAAGACAGGCCCCTTACTGTGATCATTGTCCTACTCTGGTCACAGTCCGTCATCTGCTAACTGAATGCCATAAATTCAAAAGAAAACGAAGATCCAACAACATATTTAATATACCACTTAAAGAACTATTGGGAGAAAATGCCCCACTTCAAAATATAGTAAATTATCTCAAAGAAATAAACCTGCTATATATGATATAACACGTATTATAATTTCATAGTTATACAGTAAGCGCTGAATGGCCTTTGCTGCCCCAGTGCTTGGGGTTACACCTAAACTTTATAAAACCAACCAACCAACCAACCATGTACATAATTTAAGAGGTTATAGGGTTTGTAGAAAAACCAGTTGGAAAATCAAAACTGATTAATCCACTGCTGTAATGTGTTGAAATTCATCCAGGAAAAATTACAATGTGGAAATACTTCGTTCTTCAAATTGGTGGTACCTACTCATTGTTTGACCCATGGATCGAGTTTGTACATGTCTTGGCTAATATATACAAATCTTTATAAAATCTTGTTTTTTTTATAAAACTGGATTTGGAGTTGATGTTTCTATCCAGTATGATTACTATCATTCATTTTTTGCCCCTGCCCAGTTGCTTGTTGGAAGAGACCAAGAATGAAGACTTGTGTTGTAAGCTGATTACTGCCAAACATGAGGAAGACCCATAGAGAACGGTTGGAGAGTTGCTTAAAGGTGAATGCAAATAAAACAGAAGTTTTGGTGAGCAATAGGGAAGATAGAGGCAGAATAGTAATGCAAGAAAGAAGAGGCTCGATTATAAAACAGGTGGAAAAGTTCATATACTTAGGATTTACTTTCAGCCAAGGGAGAGGCTGTGAGTCTGAAATTGACAGTAGGAGTAGGATAAAAGCTGCCCGGGGGAAGCGGAGAGAGGTAGCTGGAGTAATAATGTGATAAGAAAATGCCAATCAAGCACAGTGATAAGACCAGTGTTAATGTATGGATCGGAAACATGGACTCCAAGAAGAAAAGAGGAAGTAAAGCTTGAGAGACGAGAATGTTGAGGTGGATTATGGGAATATCGCTGCTTGAAAGTTTGGAAAATGAAGATAAGAAGGGCAGGCTTATACAGAGGTAATGAGTCACGATTGAATTGGACAAGGAGGTAGTAAAGAGGACCTGGAAGGAATGTGTTAGAGGAAGATGATCGAGAGGGAGACAGAATTAGATGGCGAGATAAAGTGAAGGAAGATATGAAGGGAAGAGGTTTGGTGGAGGATGATGCAGCCGTTGATAGTGATAGAAGGAAGTGGAGAGAGCGTATCAGGCAACCGACCCCTCAATGTTCGGATAACGGTGGGAAAGAAGAGTTACTAATATGCTCGTTTTCACTAACATATACGAATATTGCACTATTCGCCTATGCATATCTTATACATTATTATGCTGTTATATTATTTTTTCCAATGATTTTCCAATTAAAAGTTATATCCTTGGGCTCACATGGAATTCGAAATACACATCATCTAATGTTGTTCAACCTGAAAAATCTTTGGGAAAGAGAATACATCATAAAAAAATGTATGAGCAATTTTCCTTCATGCTAAAGAAAACAATATAAAAACAAAAGAGCTTAGGGGAAAAAAGTGTAATTCACATAATGTATTGGAAAGAAACAGTCGATTCGGGTTTTGAAAAAATGTGGGCATCAATCATGGCATGGATAAACTATACTCAGTTTTTTTTCCATCTGTCCATCCACCTGTGGTGTTTTCGCATGGTAACACTGCGTCCAGGGCTTTAAATATTTACGCTATGTGTAAGTTTTAGGTAGATAATAGGATATCTGGGTGTACATTTGCAACTGAAAAGTTTTTTAATAATTTACTGTATGCGAATTACACCGTTAATATTCGAAATAGGGTATTATTATTATTGATGAGTTAAGCTGAATGTAACTATTTAAAGCCCGGGCCACAGTGTTACCATACGCACACACCACAGGCGGGTGGACAGATGGAAAAAAACGGAGTATAGGTTTGTCGATCTTAAAAAGAAAATATGTAAAATGTGTAGGTTTTAAGAAGCAATGAGCCTTCCCCACAGATTCTCTTTTATCCCACTTGTCAGGTCTGAATATCTGGTTCGTTTGTACTGTCAGCCTAGCGCACATATAAATTTCTACCACTTATTTCTCTTGTGGTGCATTTGCATACGTGCATCGGTAGTGTGTGTGTGTGTGTGTGTGTGTGTGTGTGTGTCCGCGCGCACCTACCGTTTGCTGTTCCTGTTTATTCTTTCCCCCCTCCCGCTCCAACGTACCTATCCATATTACTAATCAAATCCACACGATCACATCTTCTTCTTCCTAGCTTAAACCCATTTTTATATGGGGTCGCCATTGTGAATGAGTCTTCTCCATCGATTTCTGTCCTGTGCCTCGTTCTCATTTATACCTTTCAATACCATATCTTCCCCTACACAATCACGCCATCTTTTTCTTGGTCGTCCACTGATCACTCAGTAAAAAGGACTCTCTCTCTCTCTCTCTCTCTCTCTCTCTCTCTCTCTCTCTCTCTCTCTCTCTCTCTCTCTCTCTCTCTCTCTCTCTCTCTCTCTCTCTCTCTCTCTATATATATATATATATATATATATATATATATATACACACACACACACACACACACACACATATATATATATATATATATATATATATATATATATATATATATATATATATATATATATATATATATATATATATATATATATATATATATATATATATATATATATATATATATATATATATATATATATATATATATATATATAGTTTAAAAAATCACAGTAGATGCACGTGACTTCATAAATAAGCGAATACCACGGGAAATGATATATATATATAGATTAAGTAAGGATTATACTGTGTCAATTTCTAATAAGAAATGGCTCAACAAAGACTGCGGTAATGTTCAAGATCTGTACTGCTATTAACAAGATGAGATTTTTAAAAGATTCAAGATATGAAATACGATTTCCTTTTTTCATTTTATGTAATTTTTTTTCTTGTTCATTGGTTGTGGACAACAGAAGAAATGTTGTTGCGCTCGCGGTCTCTTGGACTTTCTCGCGCGCTGATTGGGCCATTTTACGAAGCCCGGCGGTGATTGGTCGATTCAAAAGAGATTCCTCCTCGATCATATGTTTGTTTGGGTAGTTTTGTGTTGATGGGTGACGGGCCGCTCGGTTTAATACTCTTAAGGAGTTTTAGTGTTGTCACAGATTCGTAATTTTATTCGCAAGTAAGTAGTTGGTAACTAGGAGGTGTGTAGGATAAAGTGATGGATGATTTAGTCGGTAGGATGGAGTGATAAGAGGGACTTGGAAGGATTTAAAATTGACATAGACTGGCCTAGGCCGAACTTCGGTAGGGAACATCCTTTACGGGACTTTGGGCGAATTAATAAGTAGTTTGGACGAATTTATCATAGTTATTAGGCGTAAAGTCGTGTTATCCAAGATTTTTTCATGGAAGTTTACGAGATAGGTCCGTAGTCTAAAAAGATTTAAGCCTTTAGGCCTTTTTAAAAGGTTAAATATGGATTTGTCTTTTGTTGCGAGGATAAGCTACATGAAACCCCAGAAAACCGACATTTTTGGTGGATAAAAATGAAAAACTCGTTTTGGGGTGGAGGATGGTAACCAAAATACCTACTATAGGCTAGATATGAAAATAGGTAGGCCATACAAAGAACAGTAAGGAAGTGCATCGCAGACCATCTTTCTGTAGATCTAGGGTACTTATCCGCGGCGGCCTAGACTATGGGAGTTGCGGTTTTTCTATGCAGTTTTACCTACTGAACAAGAATTTTAAGTAATATTTATTCGGACGACTGTAATTAACTCGCCAGGGTCCAGTACAATCTGTAGTGGATGTCATATCCGTGGTTACGTTCCTTGCAGTCCATGCGAACTGCTTCTGTAGAAATAGGGTAGAACACCACGGCAGGCCAACCCTCATCACGGTGGATGGGTCTTATTCACTCGATATTTAATTGGTGAAACAAGAATACAATTGCAACCATTTAAAAGACTGAAGTTTCGTCAACATAATGTGATATATGAAAGCCCCATACGAACTAAAATAAGCATGTGAGCTCTTCGTAAAATATGTTTTCAAGGCAGTTTTGAAATCCAATATGGCGGCTACGTTTTGCATGGACGGTTCTCATCAGTGACGGCCACCATCTTTCCCCAGCCTTCCCAGCACTCATTTGAACAATGTTAGCGTATATATGTAACGTTTATTGATCTTACTCAAGATTGCAGTTGTAATCAGCACAATAAAACAACATTTTGTTGCCTATATTAGTGAAAGTATGAAACTTGTTATTCCCGGGGTTATGGTTGGAACTGATTTCATTCTTACCTTGTAATCGGTGGTTTTTATCCTTACTGTCATCACAACTGGAACTTCACAGTGCTTATTTGATTGTAATTATACACATTTTGGTCTTAATTCACTCCACAGTGCACTTGAACCACGCTGTGGTTCCTGGTTCCTAAGCACTCACTCCGCAAACACAGTTACGAGCAGCAGACGACAACACTGATTATGAGATGCAAAGCTTTATTCCTTAATTGTTTTACTTTACTCAATATTTAGTTTAACTTTACTTCAAAATGTTTATTTAATTCATGTCTATTATCCCTTTTTTGCAACCAAATTAACCTCCAAAAATTACAAATGTTTCGGATGTATACTTACGAGCAGACGACGTGAGGAAAAATGACTCATCGTTGCCAATCTAGTGGAGCGTCACACATACGCCGATGCATTTACAAACTGTTTCGATGAATTCTAGTTGTCATAGTAATGCAGTAATGATAAAATTGCTGTAATATGTACGTATATATAATACAAATAGATAAGCTAATTTCCACTTATTTCCCCGGTTTTGTGTAAGTCTTATACCTAGTTTGGAGGGTAAACACATACCAATTGACAACACTGATAAACAATTGAAGAGCGCAAAACGCCGCAAAGAATGCCGTAGTCCCCTTGAATAATTGCTGGTAAGAGGTTGGTTTACGATTGTTGTGATGAAAGTGCCCCAGCGTCTATGGGTACAAGTGGTGTGCAGATTTAGCACAGGAAATGGGAAGTTTGTTGACACAAGCGACTCCGTAAACATCAAGATTGCGTCAATCTTCGAAACATTTTTAGTTGTAAGTAAAAATTTCTAAAGCGTTTTGGTGAGATTTCCACTGCCGTAGCCACCGTTTTCACTACCCTCTGTTTAAATCTTAAAATTTGGCCTTAATTTCTAACTTTGGAGAAAATACTTTCTTCGAAAGGAGAGTAGAGGTCTTTAGCTCCTCTTCGAAAGGAGAGTAGAGGTCTTTAGCTCCGTTTCTCACCAACAACAAGTCGCGACTGATGCCCATCTCCGGTGTCAGGACGCGTTATAATGTACTTTTTCGGAGGGTGGCAAGCGTTGATTGTAGGTAGCCTGTTTGGCCTGTTTGGCCTGCTGTGATGTTTTACCCTATACCCAACTTTCCCTCAGCCTAATCAAGGTGAGTGGGTCCTAACCGCTTTCTGGGTACTCCCCCCCCCCCACTCCCAAAATCCTGGGTATTTCTAAGTAAAAACTCCTCGTGGACTGCTAGGGTAAAACACCGTGTGGACTGGCCAAGTCACCGACTATCACAGCTGGCCACCCTCCGAAAAAGTACTTTTAAAGCGTCCTGACGCCGGAGATGGTCATCAGTCACGAGTTGTTGTTGGTGAGAGAAGGAGCTAAAGACCTCTACTCTCCTTTCAAAGTATTTTCTCCAAAGTTAGAAATTAAGGCCATATTTTAAGATTTGGTATTTCTACAGAAGCATTCCTCATTACCGCATCATTCGTCCAAGCGAAAACGAAAGCCACCAGGAATTGGGGCATCTAATGTACCTATTTCGCCGTATTTAGTATGAGCCCCTGGGGGTTAATTACAGTCGTCCGAATAAATATTACAGGCAGTCCCCGGGTTACGACGGGTTCGGCTTACGATGTTCTGAGGTTAAGGTGCTTTTCAATTAGGTATATTCATCAGAAAGATGAAGTGAGTCTTCCTATTGTTAAAGGACCGAAAGGTTTGTATTACGTATCGAAACAAATAACAATTTGTCGAAAATTGTATTTTTCCTAACTATACAAACCTGAGGTTCTTTTTGACATAGTCCCACCTCATGCCACCCCTCACTCTGTTTCCTGGGCCTAAAGCAAAGTGATTCTTCACCTCTCAGTCGTGCGGGACCATCGACTGTCGGACAAGCACTTAACTACCAAACCTCCTTGTTTGAAGCTTACGACCGGTTCCAGCTGCCGCTGATTACATTCTTATTGTTAAAGGACCTCAGGTTTCTATAGTTAGGAAAAATACAATTTTCGACAAATTGTTATTTTACGAAGAGCGTCACATGCTTATTTTAGTTCGTATGGGCTTTCATATATCATTATTGTTGACGAAACTTCAATCTTTTGAATGGTATGCTTAAAGTTGTAATTGTATTCTTGTTTCACCAATTAAATATCGAGTGAATAAGACCCGGCCAGCGTGATGACGATGGATCATCCGTGATTGTTTACCCTAGTAGCAACGGTTTGGCGAATACGAAATCCACTAGGGATTGGTGACAAATGTATTTCACTGTTTTGTACTAGCCCCTGGGTGGTTAGCTAATTGTAGTCGACCAACAAAAAATAACAGTTAGCTATCAATAGTAATGCACTGTACTATATCATATGGTAACTATTTACAACAACATAATCAATATCAGAGTAGCAAAATTTAGGAATGATGTTCAAATAATAAGCCTGGTGAAGAGTATTAGTTAATTGCAAATGCACTCTTTGTACACCTGAATTAGCCCTGGTCGTGACCAGTGCTAATTCAAGTGTTCAGACAAGTATTGCAATATTAGTTTGCCTGTCAGTTCTTTCAGTAACCATAATGATAGTTAGATGCAAAATAATCTTTGGTAACTTTTAAGATGTAATTTTTAAACTAAGATTAATATGTTTATTTTAAATGCAAAATAATATTGGTGCTGTGATAATGTAAGATATTGTAATTTGTTAAATAAGATTAATATGTTTATTGTGAACAAATACTTTTGGCCAGCCCAATGAGTGAAAAGAATAACTCAGTTGGTAGGGTAAAGAAATTATTGACTAATGATAATATATATGACTAGCGCAGACCACAGATCAAAATGGGAAAACATGTTTTTGGATGTAGAATTCATGGCTTGGAATTTGATGCAATATTGGGATGGGTTTCTGGTATGCTTGAGTCTAGGAAGTGATTCTGGTATAGAGGTATTTTTGTCATTTTACTGTGAAAATAATATAGCAGCTATCAGTTTCCCCTCTTACAATTTTTATTGGCTGTTGGCAGGCACATTGAGAAGGCTGCTTATTTGTCCATTTTATTTTGTATTTTTTAAGTAGTGATTGTACCACTTTTCAAATAACTCATAAAATTTGCCACTAAAGGCAAAATATAATTAAATACTGTTTAGTAACTATATACATTATATTAGTGTCAGCAGTTTTTTGGCTTTTAGATAACTATTAACATTAAATTTCATGAACTTAATGTCATTAATGTTTAACGCAGTTTGAGATGTTAAGTACTATTTGGCAGATCTACTCTCTCTTCTCTGTCAAGCACTTGCAATTAGGTTAGCAAAGCAGAAGGAAGGTGCCTTTCAGAGCAGTTCCATTAACCAGCCTCCTATTGGCCAGTATTAGTAACCACTTTAGATTGAGTAACTCTTGGTCAATTTGGAAGAAAATAAGTTTGTGAATCATTTATGTGTAAAATTTTTGGTGTTCATATTTCTTATGCCACCACTGTTACTTTGACCATCCAGGGTTTCATAACACATTGTTTCTTTTCAGCCATGAAGGAAGATGACCATTTTTATGAATTATTTCTTCAGTCTAAAGAAAAATATGGAAGGCGGGATTAGAACAGTTTGAGGTAAGGTCCAGTTTGTATAATGTGGCTTTTGTGTATACCCATTGTAGTTTTGTTTTAGAAATTAGTAGTCTTGGTTTAGAGAAGGTTGTATTTTAATAGGGTAAAATACCGAATGGCTGGCCTCTACTGTAGCGTGACCACCTTCCCAAAAAAATACTTTAACACATCCTGTAACCCCAGGATAGACATTAGTCCAGAGCCAGCATCCGTCGAAGCAACACCTCGAGACCTCTACTTTCCTCTCGAAGTAAGTTTTTTCACCAAGTCACAAATTAAGGCCATAATTAACCATTTTTGGGAAGGTGGTCATGCTATGGTAAAGGCCGGCCATTTGGTATTTTACCCTAGATAGTAGGCTGGCCAAGGTATTCCAATATTGCCAAATAAAACATCCTTCAGTGATTGACCAGACAGTCCGGTGTTTTACTCATCTCTAGGTAATGATTTTTTTCCTTTCACCCGTTACTTAGCACTGAATCAATCTAATTCTTAACATGTTTTCTCCTCAAATACACACAGCAACATGGATTATACTTGAAGAGAAAGGCTGGAAGGGGATTTGTGTGATATTTCTCATTGAAATCTGTGATATTTATGAGGAAGTTGAACCCATTCTTTCAAATAATTTTATCATTGTTATTGACAGATGAATTCAGTTTTGGTTGTTGAATTGTGATATTAAAGAGAAAAGTCCTATTTAATGATGATTGTCTTGATGCTGAGGTAATTGGGAAATCAGTAGACTTTTCATCTTGGGAAAAGGGATATAGCAGATTTGACATTGAATAGTTGAACTTACTTAAAACCAAAATAAATAGTAAGACATACTATCTACCAGTGGGTCAAAGGTCACACCTACTTTTGCAGTTTTGGTGAACTGACAAAAATTTTTTAAAATGTACGGCTTGAGGCATTTGGGCTGTGAGTAAATAAGTAATGGGTTTGCTTGCTAAAGCATGATTTATGTTGTA
The DNA here is from genome assembly GCF_015104395.2 of Macrobrachium nipponense. Classification (NCBI taxonomy): domain Eukaryota; kingdom Metazoa; phylum Arthropoda; class Malacostraca; order Decapoda; family Palaemonidae; genus Macrobrachium; species Macrobrachium nipponense. The sequence continues at coordinate 15,920,775 of NC_087216.1, read as the reverse complement.
AAACTGGGTGGTTGTATGCTTGCATAGGAAATTCATATGCATAAAATAGTTTTGTATGCTTTATCATGTGAAGAAATCCTTTGTATAATGTAGGCACATGTTACTACTTTGTCCTAGACAAGGGAACATTACAGTATTTTTATATATATACTATATATTTCTTTTTCCAGGATCATTTTGTTTGGCTCGGGGAAGCTCTAGCTGCTGCAAAGCAGTCCTTTGCACATACACATCAAGTATTACTTCCCAAAACCCCAGCAACCAAAAAGAGGGGCCGACCAAAAAGGGTAGAAGAATTTACCAATTCAGGTGATTGTTAAACAAAATTTTTTTATTTTTTATAAAATTGCTATTTAACCCTCTTACGCCGACTGGGCATATTTTACGTCGACTTACAAAAGTTTTTTTTAAAATTCGCGGAAAAATACTTATAGGCCTACCAGCCTAAAACTTTTGAATCACGCGCCTTGGGGGATGCTGGGAGTTCACGGATCAAGGTGTTGTTTTGTTTACAATCGTTACGCAGGCGCGCAAGCGCGAATTTCTTTCTTGCCGCACTAAAAAGTATCTGTGACACATCTCGGAAATTATTTCGTCACTTTGACATAATTTTTGTACCATTGTAAATTAGCTATTACATGAAGTATTATATATGAAAATGTGCGCATTTTTATGTAGAATACAACAATAAAATACTCATGATTGTAGCTTTTATCAGTTTTGAGATATTTTCATATAAATAACGATAATTGCCAAAATTTCAACCATCGGTCAACTTTGACTCTACCGAAATGGTCGAAAAACGCAATTGTAAGCTAAAACGCTTATATTCTAGTAATATTCAATCATTTACCTTAATTTTGCAACTAATTGGAAGTCTAGCACAATATTTCGATTTATGGTGAATTTATGAAAAAACTTTTTCCTTACGTCCGCGCGGTAACTTCCGAAAAAAATCATAAATGCGATTGTGGTAATGTTTGCACCATTTTAAAACTAGCCGTTATATAGAGTTTTATATATGGAAATGTGCGCAATTTCATGCACAATACAACTAAAAACAACCCATGGTTGTAGCTTTTATCAGTTTTGAGATATTTTCATATAAATAACGATAATTGCCAAAATTTCAACCATCGGTCAACTTTGACTCTACCGAAATGGTCGAAAAACGCAATTGTAAGCTAAAATTCTTTCAGTCTAGTAATATTCAGTCATTTATCTTCATCTTGAAACAAATTCAAAGTCTCTAGCAAAATATTTAGATTTATGGTGAATTTAAAAAAAAATCTTTCCTTCCCTCCGCGCGCAGATTCTCCGCCACAAATCTCCGAAATACGTACGTCCCATTCTTGGAATATTTGCTCCGTTTCATATTAGGCATTTCATAGAGTTTTATATATGAAAATGTGCGCAATTTCATGTAGAATAAAATGAAAAATATTTTTAAGGTTGTAGCTTTCTTATTTTCGAAATAATTGCATATATATATATATAAAAAAATTCGACATTCGTCAACTTTAACGCGTCAGATATGGTCGAAAACTGGAATTGTAAGCTAATACTCTTACAGTATAGTAATATTCAATCATTTGTCTTCATTTTGAAAGAAATTGGAAGTCTCTAGGACAATATTTAGATTTATGGTGAATTTTTGAAAAAAATATTTGTTTACGTCCGCACGTTACGAATTCATGCATTATATATTTTGTGATAATATTTTCTCTGTGTTGCTTTTATCATTTTACAATGTGTTGTATACCAAAAAGATCGCAATTTAGTGTACATTATAACGAAAAAAAGGAGCCAAAAATGAACTCTTAATCTTGAAAACTAAGCGCGCTGTGATTTTTTGAAAAAAATATTTTTTCCGCTTCCGCGCTCACTCCGAAACCCCTCCAGCACACGGGAGACAATTTTTTATTTACCGCTCCGGCTTAAGAGGGTTAATTTGGGTAAGAATCCATCTCTCGTTGTAATGTGGTTCAGATCGCACAATAAGCTGTAGGTCCCATTGCTAGGTGAACTGATGTAGTTTCCTAGCCATGTTAAAACCACTTATCTTAACTTGGGTAGGAATCTAACTCTTGATGTTTTTTTGAATGGCATATATATTGAAGGAGATATGTACTCTCCATTTTATTACTGGAGTTCCTGCTGTACATAACGGTAGTATGCAAACCAGAACTAGTGAATTTGATACATTCTTATTAAAGTACAATTGTTGATGTGTTGCTTATGTTCCTTCTGTTACACCTTTCAAACCCTTCACTGTCAATTTCCTTTCAGCCCTGAATGATCACATAGTTCCCAGTGCTTGGCCTTTGGCCTAAACTCTGTATTCAATTCAGTTCAATTCATTGCCAATTCCTCTCTTGGAGGAAGTAAAGAAAGACCTAGATTAGTGATTAGAGTAGGCACTCTCCGTCCCAAGATGCTTCTGTCAGGTCACATTGACTGAGGTATGGGGTGCACACCTAGAGGATGTGCTGATTTTTGGTGTGCGACCAGAATGACAGATACCACGTCAATGTCCTGGAACTCAAGGTGGTATATTTAGCCTTTCTAGTTTCAGGACTGAGTGATGGTGCACTCTTTGGTGTTGTTGAGCAACAACACAATGTGTCAACAAGCAGGGAGGGCTAGTTTCCTTCCAGTTACATGAGTTGGTGGTGCAGATGCATGCGTGGGTGATACTGCACTCGGTAGAGCCGTCAGTCAGGTACATTCTGGGTTCCTGGAACATAGCAGCAGATATGCTCAATCACCAGGGTCAGGTGATAGGGACAGAGTGATCCCTATACTAAGACAAGTGTAGAAGTTCTTCAGTCTTTGGGGCCTCCCTATGATAGGCTGTTTCCAACCTGCTAATTCTTCTTTCCGAAGTACTAAGAGATATTCGTCTGTGGCGCAACCTGGGATGGGGATAAGTTGCACTTGAGTTTGTCCTGGGATTTGCAGTGAAAAAGCAGAATCTTTTCCTTGTCACTGAATGTTAATTTGTATTTTCCTAACATACACCTGAAGGTCTTAAATTTACTGCCCACTTCAACCACCCCTCGTTCTGTTACCTGAGCCGAAAGGCAAAATGGAGCGCAGACTGACAAGTGGGCGGGGCTTTGCCCCCCTCCCCTGCCATCAGTAGTTAGTGACCTTGTATGAAAGTTAAACAGGCATTGTAGCTTGTCTCCACAAGCTGAATCCTTTTGTAAAGGCCTTCAGATTTGTATGTTAAAAAAAAATACAAAGTGCCTTATAAATTTACTTTATGAAGTTAAATAATTTTTTATCATTTGTTGTCTTCTGCGCCAGTTTGTACTGTAGAGTAATATTTTGGAAGTTCATTTTAATTTGTTAGCATGTGGACTTCTCACAGGTGTATTCCAGTTAGTAATTGGAGAAAATTGCTCTTATAAAAAAAACAAATATGGTGTGTGACCTTCTACAGATAAAATAGGGCAAGTTATATTGTGTTGCATAGGGGTCCCCATTTCATATAATGGTAGTTTTACTTGCTTTTCCAGATGATGAAGTATCGTTAAGTAAGAGGTCACAGACAGTAAGCATCTGTCCGTCTGAAGATCCTAGCCCAGTGTGCCCTCCACCAAGGCAAGGGAGAATGGCTTCAAGGGTTAGTGACAAGTTGTTATTTGTCTTCGTAGAAATATTTAAATGAAGATTTCTTGATTAATGCCAAACACTAAAGCTGTATGTGATTTTCCCTTGCAGTTAATGATATCAAGTATCCTCATCATTAATTCAGTTTGCAGGATATTCAGTTGTTTGAAGGAAATTAATGTTATTAGTGTTGAGGGCAGCATTCCTCTTCATTGTTTTTCATAGGTATACATAATTGTATACAGGTTTTACTTGATGACATCTGACTTTCTTTATATCAGATTGCACAGGAAAGAGTGACAAAGAGTTTTAAGGAAAGCACAAAACGTAAGTAGGACGGCCGTCTACCCCTGAAGAGATCTATACAGTCAAAAAGACAAGAGCCACAAGGCAAATGGATAAATCCAAAAATTTTGAACTTGAACAGTAAGTATCGTTGTTTTATTTTTTTATCAAGATTTTCAGTATACAGGCAGTCCCTGGTTATTGGCAGGGATTCTGTTCCAGTGGCCTGACAATAAGCGAAAATTTTCGTTGCCAAACCAGCCCCTTTAAACCTGATTGTCAATAACTTTGGCCATTGATAACCAGGAACTGCCTGTAGAATGCTCTTATAATCCTAGTGATTACCAATTTTCATCATGTAAACATGGAAAGAGGAGACCTGACTGTTGTGTGGAAGGTATAGTTTGTTAGAGGAGGAACTCTCCCCTGAGTTCATTGCAATAATATTTTAAGAAAAAAGAATGGAAAAAATACTTGTTCCGACACGGCATACAAACCTTCGGTCCTTTTACAATAGAAGGTACTAGCGGCAGCTGGATAGGTCGTAAAGCTTTCGAACAAGGGGTGGTTTGGTAGTTAACTGTTTGTCCGACAGGCGCGCGCGACTGGGAGGTAAACAAACCACTTTTGCTTTCGGCCTGCTGGCGTGTAGACGTGTATCATCGCTCTCTGCCCGCTTCATCGTCGTTGCTTTCGCATGGTTGTGTTTTTCTTTTTTCTATTTATCTAGTGAAACTGAATTGTAAGTACAATCATTTCATATTATTTCCATTGAATTCAATTGTGAATTAAAGGATCTTGGTTTCTCCACGCCCTCCGATTACCCGGAGTGCCGGGGCCTGAGGGCGTAAGTGCGGGAATTCATTTTTGGTTTCCCAGAAAATGATCCTCGTATTGTGTATGCTCGGTGCGAGGGCGGGAGAGCGCTCGCTCCGAGCTTATATTTGGTTGGAAATGTGTAGATGAAAATCGTAAGTAAGTGCCCTTTTCATTTATATTTTTTTTTGACCTGTATGCTCGTTGCCGAGCGAATGCGCTCGGCACGAAAACTTATTCTGTATGGAAGTGGATTCGCAAGCACAGTATTTCTTTTTCATTTCATATATTTATTTTGATTGTAGCAATACTCATTTGAGATCAGTTTCCACTCTTACCCGGAAATTGATCCTTTCCCCTTTTTATTTGAATGAAGTGAAATCGCAAGTGCAGTTCTTTTTTCATTTTCATATTTTTTATTGAGATTGCATTATTTACTTGGATCAATGTTTCCGCTATTTCCCGGGAATTGATCCTTCCCCTTTTTATTTTGTATGAAGTGAAATCGCAAGCGCAGTGTTCTTTTTCATTTTCATATATATTTTGATTGCATCAATTCATTATGGATCAAGGTTTCCGTTCATAATCGGGAATGGATCCTTTTACCCTTGCGCTCGGTACCGAGGGCGCAAATGCGCTCGATCCGAGCCCTTATTCATTGTGAAGTGAATAGTAATGCAAGATTCTTTTTCATTTTATTCTTTTATTATTGATTGCATCAATATTTATTTGGTTCAAGTTCTGCTCAGTCAGGGAATTGATCCTTATGCCCTTGCATTCGGGCTGAGGCACGATTGCTCTCGGGCTCTTATTATTATTGTTGGGTACATGGTGCTCTGCGTGGGGGTGGGGAACGAGAATCCCCCCCCCCCCCCCCCCCCCCCCCCCCCCCCCCCCCCGCTGCTAGCTCCCACAGATGGCCCTTCCCCTTCGGGGGGGGAGGTTATCTGGGTTCTTCTCCTTGCCCGATCCGTCGAGCGCGGGGAGAGGGCGCTTGGTGCCCGATATACAATTGTATTCGGGGTCTTCCACTCGTTCGGTGTGGGGCTCACTCCCCCCCGTCCCCCCCCCCCGCGCGAGGGGAGGGAACTTCCCCCCCACTAATCACTACTACTGTTATTTCCGCAGGTGCTACTGCCACGAGGGTGGACCTTGGTGAGGTATGGGCGTCCTTCCATTTGCAGGGCGTGCTAGTGTCCAGGGCTGCGGTTTCTATGTCTGGGCCTACTGCGGTCACCCATGGATGTGTGACCACGCTCCAGGTAACGACGTCCCTCCTCACTGGTGTACTCGCCTCACGTGGTAACAGTCTTGCCTACAGCCGCTGTGAAGTGCCGTTCGCCGTAACCGAGAGGGGGGCGTGCCGCTGCCGCGACCACACTTCCGCTGCCCTAGAGCTCGCCCCTGGACCTGCCGCCATGGTACCAGGATGTTGCTGGCTGCTGCTCCACTTCCCTGTGTTTCCGGTGCTGCCTTTGCCGTACCTGCCGATTCTGGGCTGACCTGTCCATGCAGTTGCTGCGCTGGCTGTCCCTGCGTTGCTGCGCTGGCTGTCCCTCGCCGTGTTGCTGCGCTGGCTGTCCCTAGCCGATTGCTGCCGCTGCTGCTGTGCCTACCGATGCTGTGCTGGCTGCCTGCTGTTCCTGAGATGCCCATAGCCTGCTGACGTCGTCCCTGTTCGTGGTGGTACTACCCCAGACTTTGGTCTGTCTGTACAGGTGCGTCCATTGGGCCTGTGGCTTCGGCTACAGCAGCCCCGGCTCCACCCTGGATAGCAGATCTTACGTCTGTCCTGAGGAAGCTGACGGAAGAAGAGGAGGAAGGTGTCGTCGTCGTCGTCTTCATCTTCTTCATCGTCGTCGGCTGCCGCCTCTTCCCCTTCGACTTCTAAGGCTTCACAGCCGAGGAAGAAAGAAGGTTGCCTCCTCCCTCCTAAGAGTCTCCCTCGGGAGCTTCTCGGGACCCGTCTCACCTCGGTGGGACGGGAGGGTTCCTTCCGCTGGTCCTCCTGCTCCTTCGGGAGCGCCCGCTCTCTCTTCTTCCGCAAGGAAGAAAGACTACGGGGACCAGAGGGGTACCGGCTAACACCGGTACTCCTCGCCTGGTGTCAGTGGTTCTGCCACTGCATCAAGGGTCCGTCTCGGACCTCCTCGTTCGCTGGGAATATACCGAGTGTACGGTCGCCTACCAGCGACCGTGCAGCTAGGAACCAGACCTCTGAGCCCGCTCAGCGTCAGGTTCACGGTACGGGGCGGAAGACTGGTGACAACGCCGCTCAATCGCGACTCTCACTAGACCAGCTCTCGCTCTCGCGGCGACCAGCTGGCTACCCGGGGACGTGACGGTCCATGACCGGCCACGGGCTGAGGCTGGGAAGAGGTCCTCCCGTTCGCCGGTGCAGCCACGGCTGGAACCAGCGACGTGACGTGCCGTGAGGACAAGCACCGGTCTCACTGTGACAGTGGAGCCTGCAGGTCGCCTGACCGTCGCTCTCACAGAGAGCGATCGGGTACGGCAACCAGCACCAGCTCTTCTGACACTCGAGAATCGGGGCCGTCTGTGCTCAGTCCAGCCGTTTCTCCACAGCGAGACGGTTCGACCAGGCCTGCAGCTCGATCGCCACCGCGGGTTGACGATCGCCTGCAGCCCTCCAAGCCTGCTGGTTCTGCCAGCGAGCGAGGATGGGAGCGTCAGGTCTGCCCCTCCCGTACCTTCAACCTCCTCGGGTTACACCGGGAGGAGCGCGGATATGAGGAGTGATCGTGAGGGGTACGCCCCTCATGATTCCCACCACGACGCCCTATGTGCCAGGCACAGTTCTTGGACCGGCCAGGACGTTATGCGCAAGTGGATGGAGAAGACCGAGAGGGCTGTCGCTGTTTCCCCCTTCTTAGGAGGAAGGTTCTCGGAATATGCTCTTGTTCGAAGGGGCTTAACGGTCCTACTCTGCAAGATGCTGTGACTCGGGGAAGGATCGCCGCTCCCACCAGCAGAGCCACGTCTCGGCTCGAGTCGTTTTGCCCGCCGAGAGGGAACCCAAAATCGACGGTTGGGGTCCTGCCGCGATCGGAGCTTGCCGACTGTGTTGAACAGGTAGTCTCTCGTCTCCGGACAAGAAGGCTCTCTCAGTTCTGGCCGGTACGAACAAGCTACTTCACCTCCTCTACTGCGACAGAGGCGTTTCTACGTGTCTTCGGACACCGTATTTGAATACCCCTTCGGTCCTCCTGAGAGGTTTCGACCTCGACGAGGACTGGAGATGAGTCGGAGGACGGTATCGGCTCTCTCCTGTCAGGTGTCGATCAGCCCCACCCAGACGACGTTCACAGTGGCGGCAGGCGACCCTTACCTACAGTATGAGTTCGTAACCCTCCTCGGGAAAAAGTTTTCTCCTGACGATACGTTTTCCCAGGCTCTGAGAGGCCATCGCCGTAAGGCGATGGCTGGCTCCTCCTTTTCTTCTCCAACTGCTAGTTCCGCTGGGAAGGCGAGCCAGTATCCAATTCCTCCCCATTCCCTCTCTCCTTACGGCTACGAGGGAAAGGGGAGGGATCCTACAGAGATTTCTCTGTAAGATCCCACGTTAGGGGCTGCGCTACCGGGGGGACCTTCGGGTCCTACCTGACGTAAGCCCCGTCGTTGAGGAGGGATCCTGCCCCTTTCTCGATTTCTACGGGAATCGAGAGGACCACCAGCTGATATCGTTTGACGAATTCGGTGGGGGGGTTTTCGCAGTGTGCTTAGAATTCTACGGAATTTCTAGCGCATCAGAGTGTTCGAGTTTTTTTACGATTCCAAACACTTAGGCGAGACCACGGTCCAAAGTGAGCGAGAATCCCCGATAATTGTTACAAAACGATAATCGGAACCTCGCTTATGCTCGAATTCCTGTAATTTCTAGCATTTGGAAGAAGACTGCTGCTGAAAGAAGAGTATCTCACAGTAGGCGATTAACCTGGAATAGAGAAGAACGGACGGGAACTTCCAGTTTGGCTTGAACTATCGTCTTCGGTATTCTGTTTCACCATTGAAGCTTTCCTTTGGGGGAAAGACTTCTCCTTCACTCTCTTGACTAGAGAACGAAGGCGGTCGATCTCCAATCCTATTCTCATTCCTCGAGAGGAAAGATTTAGGATGGAGGTCGTGGAGGTAGAACCTACAAATATACTACGTATATTACCCTCGCGACATGATTCTTTTAACAGTTGAATTGCCCGGGGGGCGTAGGCGCATACCGTAGTTAACTCTACGGTTTGTGACCGAGACGAATTGTATCTTAATTGAACTGCAACTCGGGGTTGCCTGCAACCTCCCAGCAGTTATCAGTTTCGATTTTAGATACTTGGTATTGTCATGACAACACCAAATCAGCTTTGTATTTAACCGAAATCCGGTTTCGGTTTAAATTATAATTGCTCGAGCGTATTCTTTGCATTGCTCGCATGGTTCTAAGTCCGAACACATTCCTTCGTGGAATAATGGATTACCTGGCAACTCAGGATGACGAGTCACCGAGCTACTGCGTATTGAACTGCCTGATATGATAGCAGCTCAGTATCAGCTAGGTCCCGGAGATGCACGCGGGGGGGGGGGGGGGGTCGGTTACGTCTCTCTCTCCCCTGGTTTGATTGACTACCGAACCGTATCTCTGCCCAACAATCATGGACTTAGGTCTCTGATTAACGGGGATTCTCGCAATAATGAAGGACCATCTACTGCTGTGACGCTCGATTTCATCGCCTTCGACATTGCGAGAATTTTCAACAGAGATATCTCTTGGCTCCTTTCATCTTTCTGTTTACCGCACGGTAACAGAAGTCTGTACTATTCTTCCGCTGCATCGCACCGCGATAATGCGAATGATTTTTGCAGACATCTGAGTTTGTCTTCAAAATATCTCGTATTCGTAGGTGTGCAATTATTCATTGCTCGCCCCGAATTAACAGATGTATCAGAAGACATCGCCTACTCTCCGACCTGACAGCTCTACTTCCAAATGTTCGCCCATGAGAAGCAGTTCTTCAGGCAGTATTTCCCTGTCTCTTCATTACTGAAAAGCGCTCCGCTTTTATTGCAACTACGATCCCACCGGACAGCAATGAATAGCGGTTAGCGTTCTCAGTCTTTGTAGCACAGGTTCAGAATCTTGAGAATCCTTCTCTCGGTTCAGCTGTGAAGACGTAGGTTGTTTGCTTTTTCCTGTACACCTTTCGTCATTCTAACGACCACATAGTGTTGTTTCTCCTTAGCTGAGAATCAACTATACTATGAGATATCTTGCCATCAGGACCTCGTCTCTTAAGAAGGCAATTGACTTTCGCCTGTGTTGGGCACATGCCTTAGAGAATCATCACCTCGCCTTCTGGCATCGGTGACGAACAAATTATTTGTTTAGTCTCTTGGCATAACCCTTTTAAGGCGAAGGTCACGTGACTTGCTCGGGTGCTTGGACAACTTGCCTCCTACCGAACGCAGTCAGTCGGCAGCTGTCAGAGCGCCCAAGTCAGTTACGAACTTCGCTGTGGACTTAGTTCGGTTGTTCCATAACAGTCTTTTCTTCGTCCTAACGGCTTGTCACAGTAACCATACCATCGACACACCCACCATTGAGTGTCGGTGTCCTATCCACTACCGAGAAGAACTTCACTGCATGGGGTGATACGGAGAATGTGAGACACTTTCGCTGCAGACGGATTAGACCAGTATCGGGATACATGGACATCACCGAAGTCGAAATAAGAGGGATAGGTCATACGACCATTCCTTCTTTTCCTCTGAGGTAATTGCATGACTTTTCCTGCGAAGTCAAGCATCCAGGGGATGGGGATTCGTGACGCTCGATTTTGTACCGACTTCGTAGCGAAGACTCAGAACCCTTCGGTTCCTGACGATCGGTTAGAGTCCTTCACAATCCCCTCCCTAATGGACTTCACCGCCTTCGATGCGAAGGAGATGCTGCTTTGTCCTGTGAAAGCGACCCGACGGCGCTTTCTGAAGAAACTCGACATCCTAGGCTGAGTGTTGAAGACTTCGTCAGCACCAAGATGACCTAGAAGTACACTCCCTCGAGTTACACAAAGAACTTCTCCGTGGCGCAGGTACTGAAGGCAGTGGTCTGGTACAATTAGACACTGGCACCTCCTTCTACCTTTTGGATATTGCCCACAGGTCCTTGGATCGTTTTCCTTGGGACCCCGTGTGTGGGCTGCTCAACACGTTGTGTAGCTAACCCAGACCCTAGCAGGCTGAACAGCATCGAGTCCTGGTGTGACTGTAAGAATAGATAAGTGAATGAGAAAGTGACTGGCTTCTCTTCCTATCTTTTTTCTCCCCCTCTACCTTACCTGCCTGGGGTAGAGGGATACGGTCATCACCTTGCTGGATAAGGACAAGATGCCGGTGAGCTACTCGACAGAGCCCCATCCTATCCCTTTCAACTAGGGATGGGAGCGAATACCACCACTTGCCTCCTACAAGGGGGGAAGTGGATGCCAACAAGAGACAAACCATAACTTTATGTTGCCTCTTGCAAAATAGGAACTTGTTCTTGTTTGCTGGTACGAAGAGATACGCTTGCCTCTCTCTTAGTACTTGGTCCAGAGGTCTGACCATTGATCCTGCGGTGCACACACCCCGATCAATCGGACAGAGGCTTGGATCCCTCCCTCGCTCTTACGACCATTGGAGGCATTCCAAGGTTGGGCGAACACCAGTCTGTTCACAAAAGACTCAGATTCCTCCCACCAAGAAGTGAGTCTTCCTATTGTAAAAGGACCGAAGGTTTGTATGCCGTGTCGGAACAAATGACAATTTGTCCAAAATTGCATTTTTCCTAACTATACAAACCTGAGGTCCTTTTACACATAGTCCACCTCATGCCACCCCTCACTCTACAGTTTTTGCTTGGGCCAAAAGCAAAAGTGATTTGTTTACCTCCCAGTCGCTGCGCGCGCGCCTGTCGGACAAGCAGTTAACTACCGAACCCCTTGTTCGAAAGCTTACGACCTATCCAGCTGCCGCTAGTACCTTCCTATTGTAAAAGGACCTCGGGTTGGTATAGTTAGGAAAAATGCAATTTTGGACAAATTGTCATTTTGCATTAGAGAAGAAAGGGGTTGAAAAATTAGTCATTGGTCATTGTTCAAAATGCCTTAAATTCACTACTGCCAAGAATTAAGCACCCTATATATAAGGGTAATATTCAAACTGGTATGAAATTTATGAAATATAAATGATTAGAAAATATTTATTTTTGTTGCCTAATTGTTCATGATTTTGTTTCTAAACAGGTGTACCTTAGCAGCAAAGGTGGATGTAACTATTGGGAAACAAGATCCAGATGTATTGCATAATTCTGGGGCATACAAAGAAGATTTAAAGGATATTATTACTGAAGAGTTAAAGAAAGAAAGCTTGTTGAATAGCAAGAGCTCAGGAAATGAAGACACACCAAAAAAACTTAGCACGTGCAATAGAAGGAGCAGTAGCATAGGGAAAAAATTGATATATACTTCATCTGATGAAAATGATAAGACTGATATAGTTTCTCTAAAAGTAGAACAAAATGAAGCTACTAAAATTGACAAAGATGAGAAATGTAGTAGCTCAGAGGATAATCAAAGTAGCCCAAAGAAAAATTCAGTATCCTTGGCCTCAACACAGAACAGAGACAGCGGAATAGAGGAATGTCATGAGGAGCTGATTTTGAAAAGAAAGAGTATAGTAGAAGTATCTAATACTTCTCGGAGCAGGAATGACAACACAATAATATCTAAAACTTTAAATGATTTAGAAATATATGAAGTCAGAAGTGAAAAGGATGACTTAGGCTCTCAGTCAGAGCCTGTTCCTAAAAGCCATGCAGGTCACACAAAACAGAAAATTGAATCAAGTTCCCAAAACTTTCCAGTTCCTAAACCCAGAACAACACGTACTAAACAGCGTATTGAGTCCAGGACAGACACAGATGATAGCGACAGTGGTGTAAATATAGTCACATGCATAAATCCTCAGAAAATCAAAATTCTGAAAACATTAACAAACAATGTATTGAAGATATGCGCCCACCCCCAGAAATCCCCAAGGTACGATCCACCCGAACTAAGAGGAAGCAAGATGAGTCTTCTAGTGCTACTTGTTTTGAACTTCCCAATAGTAGCTTGAAGGTAACCAGTGGACATTCTTCATCTGACACAGAATTAGTAGATGGAAACACTTCTTCGCAATCTACAGATTCATTTATTCCTCCTGAAGCTCCAAAGATGAGAATCAACACGCACTAAGAAAAAACAAATGACGGATTATAATTCAGAGGAGCGGAGATTGAAGAACCAAAACCACGGTCACACGCACTAAAAAGAAAATGGAAGAATTGTCAAAGACTGAAAGTGCTGGAGATGTGGTGATACAGAGTGAAAATGAAATGTCAGATTCCAGTTCAAGATCTACTCGAACAAAGAAGCGGCAAGCAGAACAAGAAATGAATCAACCTTCACGATCAACAAGAACAAAACGGAAGAAGTTTGAGGAGGAGAGGGGTAGTGAATCTGATAAAGAGAATTCTGCATGCTCATCTGATTCTGTTTCAGGCAAACAATTATCCTTGTAGTCCTGGGTCAAAGGCTGTTAGAATTATTCAAAATACCAGGCTACCACAAGAATTTTAACCTCTTCTGATGATGGTAACTCTTTATCAAAACCCAATAGAAGCTAAAAGCACTACAAATCAGCGTTTAACACGCTCTAAAACATTAGACAGGTTCCTGATTTCTAAGAAACCCCTAAAAAAGGATTCTGCATTTAATGTTAAAAATTGTAGATCTCCTGCTTCCAAGCTGGATTTTCAACGAGATTGCTGTTCACCTAAGTCAGAGAGTGGAACACCAAAATCTAAGCAACAGATGGTATCTAGAGTAGCCAGTCCTTTACGATTTTCGCCTCGTCCAAATAACAGGTAAGGCTTGTATTGCATTGTGGTTATTAGTGTTACATTTTTATCCTTGTATTAATCAACCTAATTTTTAACCCTTTAACTATTTAATACTTATAAATTCATGTAGCGTGCCATTTACTTCAGCCATTTTGTATGAAAATATGCGGAGAGCTGAGGTTTTAACACCGGTGTTAAGTATATACTATACAGTATTATGAAAACATTTTCTTGCTCTCCTTTCAAGGTTAATCCTAATAAATATGGGCTATCTAGGCCTCTTGTGATATTGTGGATCATACACAAACAATAACACAAGTCTTTTCCCTTTTCATCCCAATTCTTTCTTTTCCTTATGCATCTCTTGGTTTATAAAAATTTATAGATAAGTTTTTAGATAAGCAAAAATTAGAGATTGAAATTTTTAGATAAGCAAAAATTTGAGATTAAAACTATACAATAATGAATAACTTTATTGGCAGTTGTCAGTCACAGTATTTTATTTATACAACTTTCACAACTTCGCTAGCACCTTCCTGATCAGAATTCTTAAGAGGACAACCATATATGTCCAGGTTGTCTAACAGCAATATTTGCTTCTATAATCCAGTCTACTGGATGTAGCTTGGGGAGGAATAAACTGGCAGTTTTTCTTCATGATTTTTTTTCTTGATTTCTTCAGTTCTGGCTAGAAAAGAGCATTAGGTTGCCCACTCTTGGGTATTGTTAAAAAAAGAAAAATTTAAGGTTACTCAGGATATTGCTTTGAGGCCTAAAAGATGTCCAAGTGGAAAGCATCAGTTTTAACTTAATTTTAGCTGTTACCAGTACTATAAAGATACCTAATCTTGAATATGTAAATTTAGGTCTGTTTTCCCAGTGTTCTGTTTTTCTTACTATATACGTATCCGCATGCTTAAGTAAATTAGGAAATTGTAATTTAAATGGATACAAGAAAATTTTTTTTGGGGGGTTTAGCTCATTCTTAGTAAAATCTCATTTTTATCAGTCTTCAGCCTCTCCAGTTGGTACATACCTTGATTTACAGACAGAGTTCCAGGATGAAATGGATAGCACTTGTAGTTGGGGAAGATTTAGTTCATTATAAATTTTTACCTTGCCTGTTGTAGACGATAAGAAGCATTGATTTGGTTACCCATCTTTGGTAAATAACTGCACACCAGGCAATAAGTCTAACGTAAGAGCTTTGTAGCTGTAGAACTCCCCAAAAATATTGTAATTTTTTTTTTTTTTTCAGTGATAAAGATGGTCGTCTTGGGCTTATCAACAGAGCACCTTTCCATAAAGATATTTTAAAGGAGGTGGAGGAGATTCCATGTGACCAAATAGAGGTTAGTTGCTTATTTATTTCTAATTTCCTAGAGATCTGCTGTTAACTAGCTCGTTTAAGTAGTAAAGCTAGCTTCCCCAAGCTAAATGGTAGTGAAGCCACAGAAATAATTTTATGTGGAAGAAACTTCTTGTGTTTAGGTGGGTAGATGACAAAAACCCATACGCCTCGGGAGCTAACATATACATAATGAATAAAGGTTGTCTGGTTGTAGACTTTAGATAGCAAAAAAATCAGAAAACTTTACTGTAGTATTTGCAGATATACCTGAATGGTTGAGGATGCTGTTTTAAAGTTCTACATTTTTTTTTTTTTTTTTTTTTTTTTAACAAGTTTTTATTAATTTTACCAGATTTCCAGCTGGTGCTAGAAGATTATCCTAATGTTAAAACCTCAGGTTTGTTAGTTATGAAAAATACAAATTGATAAAAAATTTATCATTTTAATGTTAGGTTTTCTAACCATTTCAAGCCTGTTGTCGCATAGGTTTTCTTGAACATCTTTTTATATATCAGCTGTATCTAGTACTTGATATTTTGGCACAGTGTGTTTTAGATCCTCCGGTAACTTTGGGCAATATATTGAAATACCAGAATTTCTTAATTAAGGTAATTTACTCTTTAACTTTTTCAATTTCTTCAACATTCTTTGTAGATATCCAAACACCTGTCCTTGGCTTAGCTAGAGTTAGAAAAGAAGCCCTGCTCATGTGTTTCTCTCTCTCTCTCTCTCTCTCTCTTAAACTTATGAATGGAAGAATGTACTATGATATGGCTTTTTATGTTTTGAATTACCGACAATAATCTTTCCCTATTCAGTGTTCTCATATAGGCATTTGTATGTTTTTATATATCATGTAAGTTTTTATTTATTACCATGAGAATGGGGTTGTAGTTGGCCAGTTAAGCAGATGTTGAGCAATGACTAGCCTCTGTTAGCATGGTATGACGTCTTACCAGGACCGATGGCTCAGGAAGCGATGGTAAAAGTAGCGATGTCAGCCATCAAAGGAACATTTGACCATTCATCTTCCCATGGTAGTCGTCACTGCTGTTTTTTGTGGCGAAACAAAAGAATTTTAAAATCATTCAATCATGTTCCAGTGCATTTATGTTAAAGGAAACCCGTGAAGAGATTATCACTCACCTTTTCAGAAAAATTCTTAGCCCATTGGCTACCTTCGCTATATTATATGTGGTTAACACCCGTAATGTAAATGTATTACAGCATCCACGATGACAATGCCACAACTTGTTTACCATAGCTGATACAGTTGGATGGACAATGTAAACTTGCAGCTACAGTTGGCTTTAGACGTTTGCATGGATGACAAAATTAACATATATGTACGTACCTGTAATTTTGTGTCGGTCCATAATCTTCAAAAGAACGAAATGTAGATAAACTAAAACTTAATATATATGAAACTAATTTGGACATGTAAAACATAAAAAGCCATACCGTAGTACACTTCCATTCATGAGTTTGAGAAAGAGTGGGTAGGGCTTCTTTCCTAACCCTTTAGCTAAGCCAATGACAGGTGTTCGGATATCTACAAAGAATGTTAAGGAAATTGAAAAAGTTCAAGAGTATATGGCCTTAAGCAATAAATTCTGGTACTTCATTATATTGCCCAAAATTACTGGATGGTCTAAAACATGCTGTGCCAAAATATGAAGAAGATGCAGTTCATATATAAAAAATAGCCAAGAAAACTGCGACAACAGACTTTAAATGGTTAGTAGCTGTGGATCCTTTGCTTGATGGTACTATTCTGTATCATCCAGTTACTGCTGCAGGTTAATGTTTTAATGTTTTAGTGTAATTTTGAATCATCATTTTTTTTATCTTGTTTAATGCAGGTAAGAAATACTGATAGAATTTTACTGTGTGCAGGTTATTCGTTCTCCAGTAAGGGTCACACGTCACTCCGGAGGTAAAGCAGTAAAGGTAAGCTTTGTGTCTCGAAACCGCCGATATCTTTTTTTTCAAGTTCCAGTCTTTAGAGAGATAGCTAGATTCATTTTATCCACTAGAGATAAGATTTTTGATTTAGAGCTTAAATAATAACTTGTGTGAGAAGATGTTTGTTTGTTTATTCAGCAAATTATTACATTCAATGTGGATGAGGTATGAACATTTGTTAGAAGACAAATTTCATGAAAATTTACCTCTTAATTAATGCATGACCCAGTATTGTGTTGTTTGCATCTGGACATGAAATTAGGATTGTGTTACAGGTTATATATGACTGAAGAAAGCCATATATGCTATTAATTTTAAATTCTTACTGAAATATCTTTTGATGGCAAGTAATTAAGAAAAAATTATTGTATAAAGGTACAGCTCTCCCATTGACAACAGTATAGATTGGCATCTGCTTTGAAGTAAACTATTTTTCCTCCAGCAGCCAATGTCAGAGTATATTTGTATTCAGTTCTGAAGTTGTATTTGGACTATTTTCTTTTAAGTACAGTAAGAAACAAAATGCAGTTTGGTATACTAATTTGAAGTATTGTGGACAAGATGTATTGTGCTTTGTGGTCTGTAACTTTTATATGACCTGATCTCAGTCATTTGTGGGTTCGGGATATGAAGGAATAAACAGGAGAGAGATAAGTTAACGTGCATGCAATAGAGGTCATGCAAAAATAATAATCGATGAAACGTTTAACACAGGTGGCCTTTAACTGTAATTATTACGTTAACTATGCTAGTGCACAACCGGACGGCAGTTAGACTGTTATTGACACTCGTCTCTGTGTGGCGGCCGACGGCGACGGGACTGCGGGGGCACTGGGCACACTCGACCCAGTTTGTCTGTTCTCTATGGGACCCGCTAACGCACTGATTTGACCGGTAGAGCGGCCTGTTTCAAATGCCCCTTTTCAGATGGCATCATTATGCAAGAAGCTGATTGGTTATTCTGGCTCCTTAGACACAAGGGGCCAATCACGAAGGGATAAAGAGATGCAATGGCACTACTTTTTGAACTGCCTAGCCCACGCTAACTTGTAACGTCTTTGGCGGCTGACTTGTTTTGTTACACATACACACAGTATCACTTATAACGGTTTCACGGGACTTCAGAATATCACGGAGAAGGCATATTCAAAACTGTATCGAATCAGCTCATCACTCCCTCCCCAGTTCTTGCGTCCCGCAAGACATACACTGATCTTATGATTTGCGCATTGTTGTTCTTCTTTGAGTGCCACACCGCCTTGAGTGTCGTACCATCCAGTTTGTGCAAAATTTAAAACTATTAAGGTAGGGCCATTTGGCGTGTTACAAACACAAGTTACAACAAATGAATCTCACGCCTCACAATGTGTCATACAGAAAAACAAATTTAGGTTCACATTCAATAACATCAATAACAAAACGGATAGTCACAGTTCCAGCTCAAAAAAGCTAAATTCATAAACAAAAATTCACAGAACATGAGTCAAAAATGAAACGTTACTCATAAGAAGTCTGGTAAAAGTATAATAAGACTTACTGAATTCCTTCTGCAACAAAATAAAAACAAGAAAAAATAAAATATAAAAATTCAAAGATTACAAAAAAAAAAAATTTTTTTTTCAAAATAATCTCATATTCCCACATCATCGATGGAAAATCATAAATTTCTGACAAAGTATAAACAGCACTGACAACGATATGAAATTCTGGACACAGTATAATTGACATCAATAGAAATTAATAAAAATGACATGCATTGCAATAAGATGTTTAATGTGACTTGAAACGCAATCAAATTAATAATGCAATAAAAAATAATCAAGTTATAAACACATAGACTCACTCATCATATGCTTGGAACTGTAACAAAATGTTTAGAAAATTAGACACAAATTTCTCAGCAATAACTGACATGAAACAAAAGTGCATAAGCATGTTTTTGTTACTCTGTTCACTTTGTGACGGACACATTTACTCATGACTCGCGCTGGTATGCTACTAAGGCGGCTACACGCACTTACAAATTATGTGGATGGTCAGTCAACTCCCATACACACTTGCAAACCCACATACACTCATCACATGTACACTTCCATGGCTCTTACTCAACATGTTCATACAACAGCTGACTCACTTGCCTCTGTTTTCTGTGCAACTCACCCATAGGTGTAACTGAAACATTTAACTGTATGCCTCACAGTTCCTCTCTCTCTGTGTGGCTCATGTCTTACAGTACTCTTGGGAAGAGCGTCTGCTACTCATATTACTTTTTTTTATATGTGATCAATCTCCACAATGCAAACTCTAACAGTTGTTTGATCCTACGATCTTGTTGAGAAACTAACATTCTTAAGGACATTTCTGCATCAGGGATAAAATACAATTTGTTCTCACTTCATTATCAAATTTAAAAATTACTTGTCTTTTCAATGAAATTCAGACTACTATTTCAACAAATACATCAGTCTCGTTACTTTACTAGAACAACTCTTTAATGAACTTACGTTAATAATTTCTTCAACAAATATATCAGTCTTGTTACTTTACTCAGACGAACACTTTAATGAACTTACGTTAATAATTCTGTCTTTAAATCTTAATCACAGTTCTTCAATCGGGACAAATGGAATGAATTGTCGCTCGTGATACTTTAACTATAATCAGAATACGGCCTAAGAGAACCATCCTTTTTTCTTTCTCTTATTTTTTTATACTTTTTTTTTTTTTTTTCTAATGTTACTTTTTACAAATTCCCTATCTGCATTTCCCTAACACAACATGCCATTGATGACACTACTAAAGGCTACGCAACTCGTTCATTGTGCAGTCGATCTAATACCTAATATTACATAAGTCGGACAACTTTTAGCAATCACGTCGGCTCTAGGCGGGGCAGGGTTTCCCACCTCTGGGGGTGTGAAGGGTATCCTCTCATCACATCCCCATAGTGTCCCAAGACACTATCCTGAACTGTCCCTCTCTCTCTCTCTGCCATACGGTTGAGATGTTCCCGTTTTCTATGCAACTTGCTCAGAGGTCAGCAGCTTGAACTATTAGTGCCAGCAGCGGTGCCGGCGATCCACTACTGATGCTATTAGTTTGCTTGTATCTTCTTCACATCGAGCCTGGATTCTCTTACTGGTTTGCTGGCTGTCATCTGACGTCAGTCAGCTAATCCTTATTCTAACATCGCTTGATCCTATCCATACCTTAGGCAGGTATCGTGACTTCCTTCACGGGTCGAGGTTGGTAAGGGAACTTCTGCACTATTCACCTTAACATCATCCCTCTACTCTTCGATATGTCGCGATCAGAAGTAGGAGTGACTTTCCCCTTCCCACGGAGTCACGGGGGAGAGGCTTTGGTCGACCTCTCTCTGTCTCAGCATTCTTGACTCGTGGGTGGACAGATTGTCTTCTACTTCTCAGAGGTTGAGGATTGGTATTCCTTCCCTCTCAACAACACAACAAGGCGTCCCTTGTTCCCGGGCACTGCGTAACAGCAGTCCCGCGGCACTGGGGATAACCAGGGGTACCATCCTGGCATTACCTCCTGCTACTGCCAACTTCCGTCCTTCCTGGTGAGGTTGGACCGGTCGCCATCTCTCCGTTCAAAACACGTTTGTTATCCTCTACTTGGTCTGCTACACAAGTCGGTTACTCGGGGGGTCACGAAGGTTGTTCGGGTGCCACCACCGTCGTTTGAATTTGGCGCTGCAACCGTCGATTTTGAATTCTCCCCCACTAGTCTCTGTCTTAACGGATTTTTCTAATATTTTGTTAATACTTCCGGAGATTCGAACTCTCTCTCGCCCGTTCGTCACCGAATTTGGTCGCAAAACTGTCTATAACAGCGGTAATTTATTAACTATTTATACGATCGCACTCTATCTGTCTGGTTAGCACTGCGTTTTTCAAAATCGTATTGTGTGTGATTGTACACTGTCTTTCTGGTTAGCACTGTGCATTTGGAAATCGTATGGTGTGATTGTACACTGTCTTTCTGGTTAGCGCTATGCATTTCGAAATC
Source organism: Macrobrachium nipponense (assembly GCF_015104395.2). NCBI lineage: Eukaryota > Metazoa > Arthropoda > Malacostraca > Decapoda > Palaemonidae > Macrobrachium > Macrobrachium nipponense. The sequence continues at coordinate 15,899,782 of NC_087216.1, read as the reverse complement.
GTAGGGTGTGTGATTGTACACTGTCTTTCTGGTTAGCGCTATGCATTTCGAAATCGTACATATGGTGTGATTGTACACTGTCTTTCTGGTTAGCACTATGCATTTCGAAATCGTAGGGTGTGTGATTGTACACTGTCTTTCTGGTTGGCACTGTGCATTTCGAAATGGTAGGGCCACTCGATTTATTATTCCCATTTTTAGCACGGTTCGCCACTTTTCTGCCGATTGCTTTAGCCATAACTGTTTTTATTTTCTCTCGTTTCCATGTTCATTTCACTTCATATCACTGTTTGTCGGCTAAAATGATTTAACAATAACGTTTGTTTAACACCTCACAAGACCTCATAAGACTGTATAAGACCTCACAGGATCTGCAAGACACCACAAGACCTTACAGGACCCCACAGGACCTTAAAGTACCTTAAAGGACCCCGCAGGACCTTAAAGGACCTTACAGAACCCCACGACTGACACCAAAATTATATGACCTGATCTCGGTCATTTGTGGGTTCGGGATATGAAGGAATAAACAGGAGAGAGATAAGTTCACGTGCATGCAATAGAGGTCATGCAAAAATAATAATTGATGAAACGTTTAACACAGGTGTATTCTTCTTAGCTACACAGGTGGCCTTTAACTGTAATTATTACGTTAACTATGCTAGTGCACAACCGGACGGCAGGTTAGACTGTTATTGACACTCGTCTCTGTGTGGCGGCCGACGGCGACGGGACTGCGGGGGCACTGGGCACACTCGACCCAGTTTGTCTGTTCTCTATGAGACCCGCCAACGCACTGATTTGACCGGTAGAGCGGCCTGTTTCAAATGCCCCTTTTCAGATGGCATCATTGTGCAAGAAGCTGATTGGTTATTCTGGCTCCTTAGACACAAGGGGCCAATCACGAAGGGATAAAGAGTTGCATGGCACTCTTTTGAACTGCCCAGCCACGCTAACTTGTAACGTCTTTGGCGGCTGACTTGTTTTGTTACACATACACACAGTATCACTTATAACGGTTTCACTGGACTTCAGAATATCACGGAGAAGGCATATTCAAAACTATCGAATCAGCTCATATTTGTATTCAGTTCTGAAGTTGTATTTGGACTATTTTCTTTTAAGTACAGTAAGAAACAAAATGGAGTTTGGTATACTAATTTGAAGTAATGTGGACAAGATGTATTGTGCTTTGTGGTCTGTAACTTTGATGAGTTATGTTTTATATCTGCGATGTAATTGTAATTTTCATACATTCAACTTCCCTGGCAGATATATACTTAGCTATAGACTCCGTCGTCCCCGACAGAAATTCAAATTTCGCGGCACACGCTGCAGGTAGGTCAGGTGATCTACCGGCCTGCCGCTGGGTGGCAGGAATAGGAACCATTACTGTTCTAGAACCAGATTTTTTTCTGTCGCCGTATTGTAAACATACGTTTGCGGTACCTCCTGACTTGATTTTCGTGTTTCATCGCCATCGATCTTCTGGGCTGTCTTTTGCAGGGAAGTACTGGGTCTTTGGCTCGGTATATGCTTTTATTAACTATTATTAACTTTTTAATGAATTTGGCTTCGAAAATTTCGAAGAATATATGACGTGTAACTACCGAAATTGTCGGTAGACACTCACATAGTTTGCAAGAAAGGGAAATATTAATATTTATTCATTAATACGTGTAATAAGTGTTAGAATTGATTGAGGAAATATACTGACTTTCTACTTTAGGGAGTCAGAAAAGAATATAACTAGACACGCTTCCTTTAGAAGTTTTATTGGCTACTTGTACTAACGAGCAGTTAGAGTATTAACAGTACTAGTAGTGTTGCATCCTCATCACCTTCTTACTTCACAGAAACTACAAATTCATAGTTGCAATTTGAAGATAAATGGATGTAGCTCAAAATGCGAGCTATTAAAAGGTAAGAAGTGATTATAGTGTTCCCCATTGCAGTGGAGGGTGCGTCTGATTGGCTCTGTCTCGCTCCCAGGTCTAGACCGCTTCCAAGCTCCCAGGCCCAGAGGAGAAGGAATGTCGAAAGCCGTACGGAGGTTACGGAGAATCCCCACCGATCAGGCGTCCCCTCGGCAGGATCTGTGACGACCCAGACTGCCAAGGATCGCCGTTGGAAAGGCATCCTCAAAGAGTTCGTCTTAGAGTCCTATTCGTCATCTTACATACATGTTTGAAGTTCGAAGATGCGGAAAACGACTCGGACAAGCGTCTTTATTGTCCGAGGCGGACAACCAGAGGTGCGGACAGAGCGAGTGTCCGACGCGGACAGCTCGGACAGAATCGAGTGTCCGAAGCGGACAGCGCCAGCCAGGCGCCAGATGCGGACAGCCCGGACGGGGAAAAGTATCGTACGCGGACAGCGCCAAACAGGCGTCCAGCGATAGATATGGACAACCTGGACAAGGCGGACAGCCCAGACGGGAAAATAGTATCGTACGATATTCCAGCCGGGCGCCAGACGCGGACACTCTGGGCAGGCAAAAGTGTCGTACGGGGACAGCGCCAGCCGGGAGTCAAGCGCCAGACGTGGACACTCCGGACAGGCAAAAGTGTTGTACGCGGACAGCGCCAAACGCCAGATGTGGACAACACAGACAGGCGACACTGTCTGAGGCGCGCAGAATTCCACTCTGAACTTTCCAGACGCGCGGAACCTTCCACGCAAGTGGAACGTTCCAGGCGAGAGTCGCCTTCAAGACGTGCTTGGAACATTCCAGGCGCGCGGAACTTTCCAGAGAGAACGTGCTTAGTGAGAAGATGGATGAGTCTGATGGGAACCATTTTCTTTGGACAGAATTTTGTTTCCCTGAATGGACTATTTTACGCTAGTAAAGTTTTTTTTTTTCCTACCAAAAAATGGAAATAATGGTAATGTTTTTTGCTTCGCCCTCATAGTAGGGTTAAATGGTTTTGTCACATTGTGGTCACGTCCCAGTTGACAAATCATCTAGAGCGCACCAGCTACATAGGTCACGTCCTTGCTGGCAACTCTAGTGAAGCATAAACAGCATTCGGTGTCTAAACAACACCTATATGATCTGTCACATTGTGGTCACGCCCCCGTGACAGTTCATTAGAGAGCACCAGCTACACAGGTCACGTCCTTGCTGGCATCTCTAGGAATGCATTACCCGAATTCGATGTCTGTAATGTAGGATCTAGTTGCATTGTGGTCACGTCCCAGTTGACAGATCCTCTAGAACTCAACAGCTTCACAGGTCACTACCTTGCTGGAGTCTCTAGAAAAGCAGACATACGAGAGGGTGCCGCGTACCAAAACAGAGGTACAGAAGTTCTGGCACGTAGTCATTAGAATTGCATTCTCCAGGCAAAGGCGCAAGATGTTCGCACAGCCGGCCATCGCTTTTGTCAGAATGATCCTGATACTGAGAGTAGCACTTCTCCAATATTCAGATGACTGCTGTAACAGGCAGTTCCTCTCAGCGTGGACTCTCTCCTTCATTCATACTCTTCCCTCATTATGACGAGGCAAGAGCTACGGAAGTTTTTTCTTAATAAGAATCTCGTCTATTCGGCGTTGGGGAATGACTGTGGAAAGGGAACATCAATCTTCCTTCCGTAAGCTCAATATATAAACAGGAATCCTGTCCCTTACGTGATTTCTGTGGAAATCACGAAAACTTAACAAGTTCCTGGATTAACTTCTTTCCTTAGGGAAATATTAAACGTATCGTCAAATAAGTGCATAACACATAATTGACAAAAAATGTATACTCTTTGTATCTTAATGGATTAGTTCTCATTGACAAAGATATCAATACATCTTATCGCGTAAGCATATAAGCTCCCTTGGACAAGATTCGGAGGAGCTCTCATTCATTGATTAGAGGCTCTTCCAAGTAATAGACGCGTAGAATGCGTCCTTTTAGTCTTATGTCCAAGAGAAAGGGAAGCTCGAGAGATTCTCTTCGATCCTCATTTCTCACTTGGGATCTCCTTCGCCTAATACTAATTCGTTCTATTGACGAAAAGAAGGAAGATAGTAAATTTTTCTATTCTCTCTCTGCCTTGGAGAGGAAAGAATGTAGTATAATGCTGTATAAGACTACTGTATGGTCAAGTCATATGCGCATACCGTAGTTACTTCTATGGTTGGCAACGAATTCCCTGTATCCTTCCAGGAGTTTCCTTGGTAAGGACTACGTTTAAAGGGATTGTTAAGAGAACCCCGACTCAGCTTCTGGATTTAACGAAGTCTTGTTTCGCTTAAATATGCATTAGTGAGAGCTTCCTGGGGCTCGATAATAATTTTATCATATTCCTTCATTAAATGGAGTAGCTGGCAACTCAGGAAGAATAAGGAGAGACGGCGAACGGAGACTGCCCACTGCTATTGCTTAGACCAACACAGTAGCATCTAGTTCTCGGTCATGAGCGTTCGGTTACATGTCTCTCTCCTACAGGATTGACTGGCTAACCGTATCTATCCCCTACAATCCGGACTTTGCCTCGGATTGAGGGGATTTGTAGGCAAACATGAATAAACATTGTCTGTGTTTTTGCTTAGAAGCTTTCAATAAGAAAGATATTGCAACCTTTCAATGCTGTTTACCGCAACGTAACACAATAATAGAGGATTCTAACGCGGCAGAGCACTATATTATATAATGCTCTCATGCTTACGAAAGCATAACTTATTAGAAGAAAAAAAAAAAAAATTATTGGACCTGATAATTTCTCGATATAGCGAGTGTTAATCGAAAGGTTCAGTAGCCTCTGACAGCAGGCTCGGTAACGTCACGGTTCGTTCCTGATTTTGTTCCCCGTCTAACTGGAGGGGTGTTCGATCCCAAGGATGGACGAAATGATTTTTTCAAATCAATTTGACTTTTTCCACAGCTCTCTCATATCTCAAGGAGCATCGAGAATCTCTTTGTTCGCCCCTGTTCGCGTTAACAAGAGAGAACCTGTTTGGAACACAGACACGGAACGTAACTATCCTTAAGAGGTTCACTGCACGAGGTTGCACGTCCGTGAGAACCTTCTCGATCGACGATATAACTATTGACTTATGTCTAATCTTAGTTGGGAAGAGAGTTGTGGAAACCTGCGAGATGTCTTCTTCATAGATCTCTTTGCAAGGTGGAAGACGAACAGGCTTCCTCTAGACTGCTTCCTTATTCTCGAACCAAGAGAGGTAGCAATATACGCCATTTTTAGTTTAAATGGGGAATAAACTTGAGTCTTTTTTCCCCTAGATATATCAATTCTTAACAGATATTAAGATAAATGGGCATCAAAGGAAGAGAGGATGATACTTTATGCCTCATTTTGGTCTTAGAGAGCTTGTATTCACAGAGGTCACGTTCTTCTCACAGCATGTTTTGGTGGGCTTTTCCAAGAGATTCTGGAGATTCTATCAGCATCTATTATAAATGGACCTTAACAGTTAAACCTCTCCACTCTGAGTCTGTCCATGTGCAGACTGACCAGAAGTGGACATGAATGAGAGGATTTTTCAAGGTAAATGACAATAGTCATGGCCAAGACATAGAATTGCTGCAGATCGTGCTAGATGGAATGAGGAAACTGTCCTCTTCCGATACCTCTTTGAACCACATAGCGGTTTTTTCTTCCCTTTCAGAGGGAAGAATCACCTTTGTATATATCTGCTATCAAAGAACGCAGTGAAAGGCTATACTTTGTCTATACAAGGGGAATTAGAGATAGCAGAGGATTAAGATCTTCGGGATCTTATACGATACCTCAATACGACAAGAGTAGGATATCATGTACTTCGAATGGGATCTTTTTGTGGCCTCAGATTCCGTGTTCCTACAAGATGGAACTGCTCCTCGTCAAACTTCTTTGAGAAATTTTATGAGGGAATTCTTTGTTTCTCTTGGCCCTAAACGACCAAGAAGACAAGTGAATTTTTTGTGCATTGGAATCTTGCATCAGATTCAATGGAGACTCGGCAATGGGTTCTTGCAAGCATAGTATGTCTGGCAAAAGAACTAAAACCCTCTATTCCTGACTCAACGCTTTCAGATAGAAGTTTCGTTGCCCAGGCAGGGTACTTAGGTTTTCACCTACAGAAGAAGAGATGGTTTAAACGTTTGCCTACAGAGTCTTTGGGGTGCGATGAGGGCTCGAAATGCTTCCCAGAAGGTATTCAGAGGGATACAATAAAGAGCTAGAAATCAGCAGTCCTCCCAATTTCAGCTCGGAGTCTCCTCCTACTTCCAAGCTCCTTCCCTTCCTTCGGACAAGGATAGGGAAGATTCTGCAACGAGGAACTTCATCAACAGGTAAGAAGAGATCTCGTTAGCAATGGAAGGATTCAAGAAGGATCCTCCTTGGAGGAAGACTCTTATCTCTCGTACTGTTAGATATCCTATCGTCTAATGGATGTAGCTGACTACAATCACCTCCCCTTGCCGGAGAGGCCAAAAGTTCAAAGTGGAACAATTTCTTCCACCCTTCTCCAGTCTCCTGTTAAACTATTGTGGAGGTTCAGGACTTTCGGACAATGTAGCGCCAACCAGGCGCCAAATGCCAAAACAGGCGTAAAAATCGCCAGAGGCAGACAGTTCCAAGGAACACTGTGATTGTCTGATGAAGAGAAAGAGGGGGCCTCCAACCTAGCGCAGATGCGCTAGAGGCGAACAAATCGGACAGATAAGAGTGTCCGATGTGGACATCGCCAGACATCCTTGAGACTACCAAGCTTGAAGCTCCAGCAAGTGGGGAGGAGTCAGCCAGGCGCCAGATAGTGCCAGTCTGGAGCCAGGCGCGAGGCGCCAGCCAGGAGTCAGGAGAAAAGCGCCTTTCAGGCGCTAGGCGCCAGCCAGACGCCAGCTAGGCTCTAGGCTTCATCCAGAAGAGATCCATTTCAAAGAAAGCCCTGGTCTTCTTTGAAACAAGTGTGATCGCTAAAGCACTTCATGAGTAACTTGATGATTCCTTCAAACAGCTGAGAATTAAAAGCGCATGAAGTGCGAGCTTTTATGAATTCTTGTTCTTTCCATAACAATATGTCATGAGGACATATTAGCTGTCACTTACAGGAGATGCAACTCTGTGTTGACTTCCCATTACATGAAGGAGGTCAAGTTGACCTACGAGAGATCCTTCTCTCTTGGTTATACGTGTCTACGGATACGTTGCTGGGATAGGGAGCCGACACTGATCCTTAACTAGTGAGTTAATTTTAATTTTAACAGTGTTTTTTTTTATTTGCGTTGTTTGAAAGGAGTTTGGGGATAACTCTTTTCAAATTAAGCACAAACCCTCGTTTTAGGATCAGGTGATCGGGATCGGTGTTGTGCTCCTTAATTATGCCACTAGGCATAGGTGTATTGTCATGTAAGTGGATAAGACCCCATTGACAAAAGACCATTAGATTCTGTCGAGTAAGTGGATAAGACCCCATTGACAGATCTACAAGAACTCTTAGCCATAGGTCACATCCTCGCTGAGGCTCTTGAGACGAAGCAGACTCCTAGCAATAGCTAGGAAGTCAACCCTTCGTCTAAACACATAGGAACCAAGGTTTTATTTATCTATTACCTACAACGTATGTTGTTTACCTGTCTAATCAGTAATTAGCTGTCTCTTACCCTCCGCCAAAGGTGCCAATCAGCTAAGTATATATCTGACAGGGAAGTTGAATGTATGAAAAATGATATTGTTATTGTACAATAAAGTTTCATACATACTTACCTGGCAGATATATAAGATTAAATGGCCCACCCAGCCTCCCCTCAGGAGACAGGTGGAAGAAAAAATCTGTTTCTAGAACGGTAATGGTTCCTATTCCTGCCACCCAGCGGCAGGCCGGTAGATCACCTGACCTACCTGCAGCGTGTGCCGCGAAATTTGAATTTCTGTTGGGGACGACGGAGTCTATAGCTAAGTATATATCTGCCAGGTAAGTATATGTATGAAACTTGATTGTACAATAACAATATCATGTTTGCTTGTCTTGCATCATTTTCAAGAGTTAGTGTTTGTCAAATAAGAGGTTAGTTTCCTTTGAACAGCGGGAGAGCTCAACTAGACGATCTGCCCGCCAGAGTTTAAATCGGGCTAAGAAGATAGCAATTCGATTGAGTAAGGAAAAGTTGGAGGTGAGAAACTAGGTATTGACATGTAGGCCAACATTTTCTCTCTCTGTGTTTATGGTAATTTTAAATCCTTGTATTTTGAAATAAGTCTACTTCAACTTGAGGTTTTATTATTATAAAGGATTAGTTTATCCAGACCTCTGAGCCTAACAAAGGCTCTTCTTGGGCTGGTTTCAACTTGAGGTGTTGGAGTAGTAAATATTAGTCTTTTAGAATTATTTTTTCTTTTTGGGTATTATGATGGTATTAGAAAATTTAGAAGGTAATTATATCTGGTTTGGCTACATATAATTCCTTATCTAACATTTATTTATTCTGCAGCAGTTATTTTAGAAATTGTGATATGTTAATTTTTTGAATTGGTGTTATAATGGTCTGGTTTTCCTTCTACGTAGAGAAACCTTGTAGTAGATAATTTTGCTCTCATCACCTTGGAGCAAGAGAAACAGTTTTTAGTTTTTGTTCAGAATTACTAATAGTACTATAACTTTAGTCACCAGTATTTCTTTTTATATATAAATCAGTCTAACAGTATTGTCTGCATTATTTTTGTCTATACATGGTTAACTAGTGGTTAAAGCAATAAGGGAAAAATTAATTGAACTAGCTGTTTTATACCTTGTCCGTCAACTTCTGGCAGCTAGGGTGCATTCAGAACACTTACAGTGTTCCTGTGTGACATTCCAGAGATACACCATGGCTCCCAGAGGAGTTGATAAGGTATAACATTTCATAGGTACAGGACGTGCATTAATTTCATGTGCAGCATTTTGATGTTCAAGTGACTTAATTTCAGGTAATATTAATGTAGAAATAGAGCCACAGCCACCAGATAATACTTGTAAGATGTAGTATATTGCTAGGATTTCCTAATGTTACAGTCATGCTTACATCATGGGATTACTATGTTAGATGTAATTTTTAAAATTAATCAATATTTATGGTAGTTTGATCAATAAAATGATGTCAGGGAAGGTTGTTCAGTGTTCACTTGCATTCCATATTTTAATGTTTTAAATAACGCTCCAAAGGTTCAACTGGCTTTAGTAAATCAATGGTCATTTGTATATTTCATCAGTAAGCGTTTTGGTTGGTGGTAAATATCAAGAATTATTTTCAGACTCCAGATTCCAGAAGGGCCAGAATAAATCCTCAAGCAAAAACTCCATCTCCTCAGTGCCCACTAGATAAGGTAAAAAAAAAAAAAAAATAAAAACCTTGTGTATCCAAACTTACTCATATGCAACTATTAAATATTTGAATCAGTTTTGAGTAAATTTATTGTTTTTATGAAGATAATGTAGAATATATAAGATATAATTTTTTCCAGATGCTCTGCTTTTGCCTTAGGACATTTTACTAAGTATTAGGAAGGGTTAAGCCATGAAAGTTGATATAGTAAGGTGTTCATAGACTTGTTCTTGTGAAATCCTGACAGTTTGAAAATATAAATATAGTAAAGTGGAAAGGAAATCTTGTGAGTAAAGAAAGAGGGAAAGGCCAAATTATGCTAGACATCAAAGCATGAATTGTAACAGCAAAGAGAGGAGTTTAGAGCTGTTTGGGGCAAACTAATGCAAAATATATTTTGTAAGCTGAATATACACCTGTTTTAACTAGTAAGATTTTGAAAACTAAAAATAAAACGTAAAAAATGCCCCAGAAATGAAGTTTTCTGTACATTTTATAATCAAGGTCACCAAAAATAGATATACCTTTTGGTGGTCTCAGTATAATCACAGCCTGTTTTGTGGCCTGGCCTATATTGTTGCAAAACACATGATTACAGCTAACTTTAACCTTAGATAGAACTACTGAAGCTAGAGGGCTGCAATATGATAAGTTTGAGGATTGGAGGGTGGATGATCAACATACCAATTTGCAGACCTCTAGAGTCAGTAGTTTTTAAGATCTAAGGGCAAACAGAAAAGTGGACAAACAGACAAAAATACTAGTATTATTGATATAAATTAGTTACTATGTACTCTGTTGGCTTGGCCACTGCAATCTGCCGATATGGGAATGAATCGTTGGGGCTATATATATTTTATTTTTATTTTTGTGATACTTTTCAGTTTACTATTTTTAACTAAGAACAATTTATAAACATTATTCCGAGGTCATATACAGGCATTCTGGTTACTGTCCAGCAAAGATAACGTCTGGGGTTTGGTTGGACTGATGAAAACAACTATTGACCTCTAAGGCACACAGTAAATTTCAGAGGTTTATTTGAAGGGAAAAAATAGTGTCTGACACCATGAAATACAGTCAGGAACAAGCGTAAAAGAATGAAAGAAAAGCAAAGAAGAATTCTGTTGGTAAAGTTTGAGGATATAGGAAAGATCAGTAAAAAATGAGGGATTGACATAATGACACTGCTTTTAGAATTCAGTTTTTCATAATCCAGATTCATGCTTGTCTTCTATTCTCTGTTTCATCTCTAAAATCAAATTAAGCACAGTACTTAAAGTTCAGCTGTCTGGTTAAACTACTCAATGATAATAGTCATAGAATAGTAAATCTTAATTCAGTGGGCATTTATGAAATGTGGGTATGACGTGTCAGTGGTATGACCAAGCATGGTAAGCATAGAAACTTTTTTTTTTTAATGAGAAAAGACATCTTTGCAGATTGTACGTCCAAAAATGGGGCAAGTTATGAGTGGTAATTCTACATTTGGAAGTTCAGGTCGTATAACACCAAAGACATACTCCAGAATTCGGCTTGGCTTAGTGAACTCTGCCTCATCATCTTCAACAGAGTATCGAAAAACTCAAAAGGTAGGGCAGGGATTTGGTTTAGTTACACAGCAAGTGCTTTCTCTCATTTCTGATTACTTTACATTTTGTTCATGAAACTTACCTGTCAGATATATATATAGCTGTATTCTCTGAAGTCCGACAGAATTTCTAAAAACTTACGACACGCGTAGTGGGAGTAGGGTGGTTAGTACCCATTCCCGCCGCTGGGAGGCGGGTATCAGGAACCATTCCCATTTTCTATCAGATTTCTTCTGTCGCCGGTGTTGTAAACAACTGTTTACAGCACCTCTGCCTCAGGATTTTGGAAAACTGTTATTGCTTGAGTATCCTCTTGACTTTTTGGTTTTTTGATATTGGATCGATAGCTAGGCATACGTTGACTTTGGATTGTTTAGATTTTGGCTTGGTTTTTTCCTTAAATAAGATGTCTGGGTCTAGTACGGCTAGCGCCAGGGTGTGTATGAAGGATGAATGTAAGGTGAGGCTACCAAAGGCTTTGGTTGATCCTCACACAGTATGTAAAGGTTGTAGGGGACAAGTGTGTATGTATGATTTTTGCTGCACTGAATGCGAAAGTTTGACTGATTTGCAATGGAAGACGTATGAATCCTACGTTAATAAATTAGAGCGTGACAGGATCAGGTCTTCCTCCAGGAGTAAATCGGGTAGCAGACAGGGTATTAACCCTTAAACGCCGACTGGACGTATTTTACGTCGACATTTTTTGTCTCTCGGGTGCCGACTGGACGTATTTTACGTCGACATTTTTTGTCTCTCGGGTGCCGACTGGACGTATTTTACGTCGACATACAAAAGTTTTTTTAAAAATTCGCGGAAAAATACTTTTAGGCCTACCAGCCGAAAACTCTTGAATCACGCGCCTTAGGGGATGCTGGGAGTTCACGGATCAAGGTGTTGTTTTGTTTACAATCGTTACGCAGGCGGGCAAGCGCGAATTTCTTTCTTGCCGCACTAAAAAGTATCTGTGACACATCTCGGAAATTATTTTGTCACTTTGACATAATTTTTTTACCATTTTAAATTAGCCGTTACATAGAGTATTATATATGAAAATGTGCGCATTTTTATGTAGAATACAACTAAAAAATACTCATGATTGTAGCTTTTATCAGTTTTGAGATATTTTCATATAAATAACGATAAGTGCCAAAATTTCAACCTTCGGTCAACTTTGACTCTACCAAAATGGTCGAAAAACGTAATTGTAAGCTAAAACTCTTATATTTTAGTAATATTCAATCATTTAACTTAATTTTGCAACTAATTGGAAGTCTCTAGCACAATATTTCGATTTATGGTGAATTTATGAAAAAACTTTTTCTTTACGTCCGCGCGGTAACTCTTCCGAAAAAAATCATACATGCGATTGTGGTAATGTTTGCACCATTTTAAATTACCCGTTACATTAAGTTTTATATATGAAAATGTGCGCAATTTCATGCACAATACAACTAAAAACAACCCATGGTTGTAGCTTTTATCAATTTGAAATATTTCATATAAAAAATGATAAGTGACAAATTTTCAACCTTCGGTCAATTTTGACTCTACCGAAATGGTCGAAAACGCAATTGTAAGCTAAAACGTTTATATTCTAGTAATATTCAAGCATTTACCTTCATTTTGCAACAAATTGGAAGTCTTTAGCACAATATTTCGATTTATGGTGAATTTATGAAAAAAATAACATTTTCTTTACGTCCGCGCGGTAACTCTTCCGAAAAAATCATATGTGCAATTGTGGTAATGTTTGCACCATTTTAAATTAGCCGTTACATAACGTTTTATATATGAAAATGTGCGCAATTTCATGTATAATATAACAAAAAATAGTTGAAGGTTGTAGCTTTTCTCATTTTCGAAATATTTGCATATAAATCCCGATAAATAGAAAAAAAAACCACGTTCGGTCAAATTTGACTACCGAAATGGTCGAAAAACGCAATTGTAAGATAAAACTCTTACAGTCTAGTAATATTCAGTCATTTATCTTCATCATGAAACAAATTCGAAGTCTCTAGCACAATATTTAAATTTATGGTGAATTTAAAAAAAAAAACTTTCCTTCCCTCCGTGCGCGGATTCTCCGCCACAAATCTCCGAAATGCGTAAGTCCCATTCTCGGAATATTTGCTCTGTTTCATATTAGGCATTTCATAGATTTTTATATATGAAAATGTGCGCAATTTCATTTAGAATAAAACGAAAAATATTTGAAAGTTGTAGCTTTTCTTATTTCCGAAATAATTGCATATAAAAAAATATATATAAAAAAAATTCTACATTCGATCAAATTTAACTCTTCAGATATGGTCGAAAACTGCATTTGTAAGCTAATATTCTTACAGTATAGTAATATTCAATCATTTGTCTTCATTTTGAAAGAAATTGAAAGTCTCTAGGACAATATTTAGATTTATGGTGAATTTTTGAAAAAAATATTTGTTTACGTCCGCGAGTTACGAATTCATGCATTATTTTGTGATAATATTTTCTCTGTGTTGCTTTTATCGTTTTACAATGTACTATATATCAAAATGATTGCAATTTAGTGTACATTACAACGAAAAAGAAAGTAACTTGTTACCTTTAACCGTTTTGCGCACAGCGCGATTTGAATACAATTATATATGAAATTTCGTTTTTGCGCTATCATATATCGCATTATTTATATATGATAATGATAATTTTTTTCATTTCTGATGGTTGCATACTAAACTTCAGGCAATGACAAAAAAAGGAGCCAAAAATGAACTCTTAATCTTCAAAACTAAGCGCGCTGTGATTTTTTGAAAAAAACATTTTTTCCACTTCCGCGCTCACTCTGAAACGTCTCCGGCACACGGGAGACATTTTTTTTTTTACCGCTTCGGCGTTTAAGGGTTAATGTATCCCCTTCTAACCCTCCTGTAGAGTTTATAACTCCTAACCCCGTAGTGTTGCCTTCGGGCCCTCAAGTGGTGTCTGCGGATTCGTTGAAAACACTCGAATCCAAAGTGCTTGCCCTTGAAAATAGGCAAAGTGCTAAGTGCAGTGATAGTGCCCCTAGTGAAGTGGAGGGGGCGTCAGATCGGCCCTATAGCGCCTCTAGGCTGGGACCTCTGCCGGACTCCCAGGACTCAGGGAGAGGGCATGTCGAAGGCCGAAGGAGGGTTACGGGGATCCCCCACTGATCTGACGTCCCTTCAGCAGCTCCTGTAGACGCTTCCCAGGCTGCTAAGGAGCGTGCTCGAGCACGCCTCCTAAAGGATTGTTTTTCGTCCTCCGACGCGTCCTCCCCGCGCAAGGGGTGGGAATCTCGTCCGGATTCGCGGCCTCTGAAGAGGACCTTTCAAGATCAAGACGCTTCACGTCATGCTTTGTCTGATTGGCGGTCTTCTCCGTAAAGCGTAGCTTTTCCGCCCCAGAAGAAGACTAGGACGTCATCTGACGATGACGCCTTCGAGCGCCCCAGTCGCTCTAGAGCCAGGGCTTTTCCTGTGAGAAGGAAGAAGGCGTCCCCTCGCCCCTCGCCTTCTCACAGGCACAGCTCTTCTCCTCGCAAGGAGACTTCTCAGACTGAAGTTATACTCGCTATGCAACGTCAACTGGATGCTTTGCTTAAGCAGAGGGAGACGGTTCCTCGTCGCAGGAAGGACGACAGACTGCCGGTCAAAAGGACCAGACAGTCTCCTCCGCCTTCTCCTCGTTCTTCCCCGTCTCCGGTTGTTTCGCCCTCTAGACTTCGTTCTTCTCCCCAGTGTTCGTCTAGAGGTGGCGGTAGACGTCAATTGACTCTTGCTCCCTTGGAGAGAGAGAGGTCTCATTGTGCTCCCCTCTCTTCTCGGCGAGAGGACGATCTGCATTCCGATCTCGACGCTTTTGTGGACGACGAAGTTGTGCCTGTTAGACGGACTTCAGTACGTGTGGATCCTCGTAGTAAGGAAAGAGCATCTTCCTTTTCTGCTCCTCGTTGACCTGCTCGTGTCGACGATCAACGTGACGCTCGTCAGAATGCAGATCCTGTATCTTCGCGGGACGTTCGTAAGGACGCTTCGCTCGACGCTTGTTTGGACGCTTCGCTCGACGCTAGGATGGACGCTCCGCTGGACGCTTGTAGAGGAGTTCGTAAAAGCGCTTTGGACGCGAACGTGGAAGTTCGCACTCACTCGGACGCTTTTCCCGAGTCTCTTGCTGACGCTTCATGACTTCGTGCAACATCACGTTCACCTCAAGCTTTGGTTGACCCTGTGACTGTGAAGGATTCTGGTTCGGGTCCGCTCCCCACTTCTTCTCGACATCGCTCAGATATGAGACTCGGAGCGAAGGGTCTTTTGCCTCTTCCTTAGGGGTTTCACTCTGGTAAGGAAGAAGGGGAGTTAAGCTGCTCTTCTGAAGAGGTTGACGGAGAACAACCTTCGACGTCTGCTTCTTCAGATTACCAAGTCTTAGCTCGGCTTCTCCGTGATTCGTTCGGGGATACATTCCTTCCTTCTGCTCTGCCTTCTCCTCCCTCGCAGTTTTCTTCGTCGAAAGCAAACAAAACACCTGGTTTTATTAAAATGAAGACTTCGCTATTGACCAAGAGGGCTTTCCGTAAGGTTAACACCTGGATGGAATCTAGGAAAGCACAGGGAAGGACCACTTTCGCCCTGCCTCCGTCTAGGCTTAGCGGTAAGGCAGGGATGTGGTACAAAACTGGTGAAGAGTTGGGACTGAAAGTTCCTACTTCAGCGCAAGGAGATTTTGCCAGTGTTGTGGATACCTCTAGGAGATCTCTCTTAGCTTCAGCGAAGGTTTCGTGGACGACTTCTGAACTGGATCATCTTTTGAAGGGCCTTTTCAGGTCCTTGGAAGTCTTCAACTTCTTAGACTGGTGTCCGGGAGTGTTAGACAACCAGTCTTGTAAGCCAGATTCGATTAGCCTCGGGGAGCTGTCCAGTGTATTGTCATGCATGGACAAGGCCGTCAGGGATGGCTCGGAGGAGTTAGCCTCTCATTTTTCAGCAGGCGTTTTAAAGAAGAGATCGCTTTATTGCAATTTTGCAGCTAAGTCTGTCTCTCCCGCACAGAGGGCAGAGCTTTTGTATGCGCCTTTTTCCCCCAGGCTATGGTGAAGGATCTGGCAGTAAGCCTTCAAGAGAAAGCCACTCAAGACTTTTGGCTCAGTCGTCGCGACGTCCTACTGGCCCTTCCACGTCTTCAGGAGTCCAATCTAGTAGAAAGCAGAAGCCCTTTCGTGGAGGAACTTCAGCTAGATCTTCACCCCGAGGAAGAAGTCTTCCTAGAGGTAGAGCCCCGGCTAAGTCTAGGGGCAAGAAGTGCAAGATCCTTCCTTCAGTCACCGGTAGGAGCCAGGCTGCAGTTGTTTGGAGAAGCCTGGAGCGAAAGAGAGGCGGACACCTGGTCTCTCAACATCATAGAGAAGGGGTACAAAATCCCTTTCGTTAAGCCGCCCCCGCTGACTTCCACTCCCAGGGACTTGTCCCCGTCGTATCCTCGAGAAAAGCGGAAGATACTTTTCGACCTGCTCGAGAAGTGAGCAGTGGAACAGGTCTTAGACCTGGCAACGCCAGGATTTTACAACAGATTGTTTCTAGTTCCGAAACAGTCGGGAGGGTGGCGGCCGGTCTTGGACGTAAGTCGTCTGAACCTCTTTATAGAGAAGCAGAGGTTCAAGATGGAGACACCCGTCAGTTCTGGGGGCCTTAAGACCTGGAGATTGGATTGTATCACTCGACCTTCAGGACGCCTACTTTCACGTCCCGATACATCCCCAATCTATGAAGTACCTTCGGTTCGTCCTGAAAGGAAAGGTCTTTCAGTTCAGGGCTCTTTGTTTCGGACTGAGTATGGCCCCATTTGTGTTCACCATCTTAATGAAGAATGTGGCGAGGTGGCTCCATCTTTCCAACATCAGAATCTCGCTCTATCTGGACGACTGGCTCATACGAGCCTCTTCGCAGACCCGGTGCCTGAAGGACCTGCAAACGACTCTGTCTTTAGCTGCGTCCCTGGGACTGCTGGTGAACTTCGAATAGTCACATCTGACCCCAACACAGTCCATCGTGTATCTGGGGATTCAGATGGATTCAGTGGCTTTTCGGGCTTTTCCGTCCCAGGAACGTCAGCAACAAGGCATAGAAAAAGTGTCAGCCTTTCTAGGGAAGGATTCATGCTCGGTGAGGGAATGGATGAGTCTGCTGGGGACCATTTCCTCGCTGGAGAAGTTTGTTTCCCTGGGGAGGCTACACCTCCGACCTCTTCAGTTCTTCCTGTCGGACAGCTGGACAGACAAGGACAACCTCGAAATGATATTAACCATCTCAGAAGAGGTAAAGAGCCATCTAAGATGGTGGCTCGATCCGTTGAAGCTGTCGGAGGGCATGTCCCTCAAGCTTCGGAACCCCGACCTAGTGTTGTTCTCCGACGCGTCATCCACGGGGTGGGGAGCAACACTAGGGGGGGAGGAAGTGTCAGGCACCTGGAGAGGGGAACAAGTAGCCTGGCATATCAACTTCAAAGAGCTGGCAGCCGTTCAGTTAGCGCTCCGGTTCTTTTAGGACAAAGTCTCCCGTCGCGTAGTCCAAGTCAACTCGGACAACACCACAGCCCTGGCATACTTGAAGGAACAAGGAGGAACGCACTCTCGCTCCCTGTTCGCTCTAGCGAAAGAGATTCTGCTTTGGGGGAAGGCGAGAGAAATCACTATCTTGACAAGGTTCATTGCCGGAGTCGAGAACGTCCGTGCGGATCTCCTCAGTCGACAAGGACAGTTGCTGCCGACAGAGTTGACCCTCAATCAGGACGTATGCCAGGAGCTGTGGGGTCTTTGGGGATGTCCTTTGGTGGACATTTTCGCAACTTCAAGAACAGCGAGACTTCCTCTTTACTGCTCCCCGGTTCTCGATCCAGGAGCAGTAGCAGTAGACGCCCTTTTATGGGATTGGACGGGTCTAGATCTCTATGCATTTCCCCCCTTCAAGATCCTGGGGGAAGTGATGAGAAAGTTTGCAGCTTCGGAAGGGACAAGGTTAACGTTAATCGCCCCCTTTTGGCCCGCAGCGGACTGGTTCACAGAGATGATGTCATTCCTGGTAGATTTTCCGAGATCTCTTCCTTTAAGGAGAGATCTACTCAAACAGCCCCACTTCGAGAGGTACCACAAAAACCTCTCCGCTCTGAGTCTGACTGCGTTCAGACTATCCAGAAGTTGGCCAGAGCGAGAGGTTTTTCGAAACCTGTGGCTAAAGCTATCGCCACCGCGAGGAGACCATCTTCAATCACGGTTTACCAATCGAAGTGGGCAGCTTTTAGGAGCTGGTGTAAGAAGAAAGGAGTTTCCTCTACCACGACCTCTGTGAGCCAGATCGCCGACTTCCTACTTTATCTCAGACAAGATTTGAAGCTTGCAGTGTCGACCATTAAGGGCTACAGAAGTGTTTTATCTGTGGTTTTTCGTCATAGAGGTCTAGACCTAGCCAATAACAAAGATCTCCATGATCTATTGAGATCTTTTGAGACCACCAAGGTGCCTCTTCCTAAGTTGCCTTCTTGGAACTTAGACGTGGTCCTAAAGTTTTTAATGTCAAGTCGCTTTGAACCTCTTCACACTGTGTCTTTGCGAGACTTGACGAAGAAGACTGTATTCCTAACTGCTCTGGCGACGGCGAAGAGAGTTAGCGAGATACAAGCTATTTCTAAGCACGTCGGCTTCAAAGGGCATAATGCGGTCTGCTCTTTGGGAATGACGTTTCTGGCTAAGAATGAGAACCCCTCCAACCCTTGGCCTAAGACGCTCGAGATCAAGGGTATGGCGGAGATTATTGGTCAAGAGCCAGAAAGAGTCCTGTGTCCTGTCAGGGCTCTAAGAGAATACCTTCGGAGAACAAGGAATTGTATAGGTTCTGCGGAGAACTTATGGTGTTCGGTCAAGAGACCAGATATGCCCATGTCCAAGAATGCGCTGGCATTCTTTTTAAGGAACACCATAAAGGAGGCGCACTCTTCTTGCAAGGACAGTGATTTTGGACTGTTGAGAGTAAACGCTCACGAAGTGAGGGCTATTTCGACCTCGATAGCCTTCCAGAAAAATATGGCCCTCGCACTACCTACGGGAGGTGAGAACGACGTACGAAAACTTAATCGCTTGGGCCACGCCGCAGACACTATTTTGGGGGCAGGAGGTAGCACTCATCCTTTCCCATAGAAAAGGGTAGGTGAGTTTTTTAATCTTTGTAATGTTTATGGTTGTAGGGTCGGCCGCCGAATGCGGACTTCCCTTCTATTAGCCTTTTTATGTGGGAGTATTTTGGTAGGCTAACTTAGGTGTTGGTTTTGCCTCGTTGCCCTCGGAAGTATGTTCATGGTCTAGTCACATTGTGGTCACGTCCCCGTTGACAGATCATCTAGAGCGCACCAACTACACAGGTTACTACCTTGTTGGTAACTCTAGTGAAGTAGATGCAGGCTTGGGTGACAGTAATCACGAAGTCAGCTATGCTAACAGGTAAGGAACCAAGATGTCAATCATCTACATGTATATGTTTCCTAAAATCCTTTTCTGTCTCTCCCACCCCCAAAGGTGGGATTCAGCTATATATATATATATCTGACAGGTAAGTTTCATGAACAAAATGATATTGTTAAGATACAATAAAGTTTGTTCATACTTACCTGGCAGATATATATATTTTAAGTACCCACCCTCCTCCCCTCAGGAGACAGTGGAGATAGAAATCTGATAGAAAATGGGAATGGTTCCTGATACCCGCCTCCCAGCGGCGGGAATGGGTACTAACCACCCTACTCCCACTACGTGTGTCATAAGTTTTTAGAAATTCTGTCGGACTTCAGAGAATTCAGCTATATATATATCTGCCAGGTAAGTATGAACAAACTTTATTGTATCTTAACAATATCATTTTTCATGAAGGATCAAGTTGAATGAAAATAAGCACATACCTTTTGTTATTTATATTTTATTTGTTTATTTATTTATTTATTTATTTACTTTTTTTTTTCAAGAAATGCATGAGAAAGAAAGTTTATCATTTTGGTAGGTAAAATTCAAATGTCTATTGTTGGTTGAGTTGACATGTCTTCTGTCTTATTGTAGAAAATGAACACTCCTATTGAAGCTAACAGAACTAAAAATATTGGTAACATTGTCACTGGAGTCACAAGTTTCATCAAAATCCAAGCACCTAAGCCAACACAGGAAGATTTAGAGGCTAAGAAGCAGTTGGAAATGCAGAAGAAAAGGGAGCGCGAGGAAGAAATTAGGAAGAAAAAAGAGGAGTTAATGAAATCTCGAGCAGAAATCCAGAAGCGGTAAGTCATCGGCTTATTGCATTTTCACAATGATGGAAAGTATTTGCTGTTTTATTACAGAACTTGTATTGAATTGCAAGGAGACAAAAAGTAGCATTATCAAAGCAAAATTGTATTGCATATCTGGTATACGGACACATGAACCAGTCTAAAACTAATATGTAACATAGTTTATTAAAGCATAAAAATAGGTATAAACATTACAGGGGCTAAAGCTGCCAAAGTGCACAAATAGTTGCAGACTGGGACTTAGGATGAGATTGTAGTTTAAGGAATTTATGAGTGATCTCTTTACCACCAATTAAAATTTATCTGCTTTTCGCTTGGAGGTAGGACAGTGAAACGAAGGATTGTTGGAATGCCACATGTAAAAGAAATTGGTGCATCCATTAATGAGGGGGGCTGATGATACTTTTATTATATCACGAGATGTAGAGTAGTTTAAGGCCGGTAAGTGCTACGTTGAAGATAATCATTCTTAACACTTATTACCATAGTAATGGAGGAAGCCATGAGAGTGTAACAGAGGTACTACCATGTGCAGATAAATAAGTGTTCAGTGCAGTTTCAGAGGGATACATCACAGAAAGATTAAGTTGATTGTTGCAGTAGAGAATAGAGGCATCAAAATTAGCATAAGGTGATTGAAGTGGAAGTAAATGATGAAGTCACATTTTATTACTAATGTACTTTCAGTTGAAATATAGACATAATATTACCTGTATGAATGAAAATTTACTTAGAAAAAGAGTGGAGAATCAAAACCACTGCAACAGGCAAACTGGAAGGAGTAATCGGAAGTGATAACAACAGGATCACAGGAAACTAAGAAAGGGAGATTGATACTACTCGTAGACCCAGACTGCATACACAAAGTAGACTGCTTTAGAACATTCCAAACAAAAATAAAAGGCATAGTAAATATGATTAGTAGGGATGTGCTGAGATAAATGTTAACAGAACTAATGGGAGCTTTGGGTAATAAATTTAGGTTTATTTGATATTGTAAAAGGTGATTTTAGGGATTGTTGTCATGGAAAGACTTGATTATCAGTTTCTACAGCAATGGACAATTAATGAATGATGTAGTGGTTTTCAATATTACAGTAATAAATTATTAGTTTGAAAGTATTTTCTTTTCAGAAATAGCGTTTTAGATGCAGTGCATGTTTAGGGTCAGTCTGTATGTGCCCTTTTTTGTTCTGACTTTTGCTGTCAATACTGGTGGCACCATTTCATAATTTTACTCAAAGGCTTGAGTTACTTTGGTTTTCAAGAGGTTTTCACACTTAAGTTTTTAATCTGGAATTATTTTTAAATGAGGCCTTTCTTCTTCTTCTTCTTCTTCTTCTTCTTCTTCTTCTTCTTCTTCTTCTTCTTCTTCTTCTTCAGCACTATTATAATTTCTTGCATTCCTTTCCTTGTTCTTGAAGTTGTGCTGAAGATGGGATTTGCAGTTAATTGTTTTGTCATCATTTGTCTATTCTCAATCATTTTAAGGCGTAATGAGGAGCGAATGAGACGAGCTAGAGAGGCTCGGGAAGAGAATGAAAGAAAAGCAGGAGAGGCTAAAGAACTCCAGAAAGCAGAAAGGAAGCAGCGAGAGGAGCGACTAAAAGAAGAGCAGCAAAAGAAAAAACACCTCATGTTAGCTAAGAAGCAGGCTGAGGAAGAATCCAAAGCTCGAAAAATTAAAGAACAGGTACAGTGTCTTATTAATTTCTGAGGCGAGATACTTTTTTTTTTTTTTTTTTTTTTTTTGCATTGCCCTCATTTAGATTTTTCATGTTGGTTCCTTGCATTGAAGATTGATACATAAATTGAAAGTATTTGAAAATTTCTGTTATTTTGTGAAGATGGAGAATATAAATAAAGTTTGAGACCATAGGAATATGAAACCTTATGAACCCTATTGCATCATATTGTGTGCCAGTGTAATGCAAGACTGGCAACCCTAAAAACTGTTACAACTTCTCCACTTGTCACCTGTTTCCATCTGGTGTTTAGCTTTAAATAATAGGGAAGTCACATTTTACAATGCAAAAAGTTTAATATGTTGTATACCAAGTACTGCATGATTATTATTATAAATGAAGTGATTTATAGTCATATGCTGTAGCCTGATGTTGACCCCAGCATGTCTGGACTTGGGCACTGTTGCATCTTTCTTTGTTCATCTCTTCTTTGGTTGTGTTAGGTTCTTCTTACTCCGTACTTGATATTGTACTCATCATGCTATGGTGATGCCTCTTGAGAAGCAATTAAACTGTTTAGGTCCATTATGATACATTTGATGCGTCATCTGAAATCCAGTGGTTGAGTCAGTTATGACATGTCATGTTATTTGGTTAAAAAATAATAATAAATAAAATAAAATAAATTTATGACACATCAAAACTTTTAAAATATATTGACATGATCCTCCAGCTTCGCTTAGGAAGTGCTGTGTTTTAGATAGCTCTTGGCTCTGCAGTCCTCAGACTTGATATTTTGTAGCACAAAGAATTGTGCTGTAGGTTGAACTTGCCTAAGAGTTTTGGAGCTCTCACATAAGAACAAAGGGCTTGCAAAGTTAGGTTGTGCTGTAAGATAGTAGGATAATAAAAGATCAATCAGGGAAAAGGCAGAGAAGTATTGAATGTATATAATGGAACACTATTGAAATCTATAGTACAATATAGAAAAAATGTGTAAAACTAGCAAAGGATTCATGAATGCTTGTTGACTTAGTAGCAGTTTAAGTTTAATAGAGTGCACAATATAAAAAGTCATCAGATCTTTTCAGCTTTTTACAGACATCATAGAGGGGTGTTTAGATTATGTAATAAATGATTGCTTAATACAGTACTTCTCCTTAATGGTTCCTCTTATTATCCAGTGCTCAGCACCAAGTTTATGTTCCAATAGGACATTTAGATCTCCATCATCTAAAACTTATATATTTGTAACATAAGCTACCTTGTTCCTGCATTTAATTTTTATCCCAAAAACTTCAGGATTACAGTGCTGATTTGTCATGATTTTAGCTAATGAGCAAACATTTATCTTTTAACTAAATATTATCCATACAGTTGCTCTGATGCACATTCCATTCAGTTAGTTTACTTACTTATCTTAATTATCCTTTAAATTCATATTTGTGTGTGGTCCTCTATAATGAAATGTTCGTGGCTAGATTTGGCTGTGTGTGGTTTATGCTACCTAGGGTTGGTTATCCAGAACACTCGTACTTTTGATGATCCTGGGAATTGATGTATTGCCTTCCTTCTTATGATAATTTTACTTTCCATTATCTCCATTTTTATTCTTCCCACTTTTTATATACAGGCAGTCCCAAGTTATCGACAGGGGCTCTGTTCCCCAGGAGGTGCCAATAAGCAAAAACTGCCATTAACAGAAACTCAGCGATTTATGACGCTTATGCCACTGATAACCAGAACTTGGCCTGTTATGGTGCCATAAGTCGCTGATTTTATGGCGCTAGACGAACACTATAAAACTGGATCACCGATTACCAGGGAACTGCCTGTATCTGCTACCACCTATTGTGTATACTCCCCTTGGTCTCATATTCCTTCCAGTTCCCTTCCTTCATATTTAACCTGCAAACAACAGGACCCCACTTTGTATATTTTGAAGAGATATATATGGTAGAGTACATACAAGAAAAATATAAAAAAATCAAGACCTACTACAACTTCTACACAATATATTAAAGACAATAACTCACCATTATACTCTTGACAAGTAGGAAATGACAAAAGTTCTACATAATAAGATGACAATGGAGACAGTAACACATATGACTTTCTGTAAGATCTTGACCTAGATTTTGCCTTGTTAGAGCTGCTGACCTGTGGCCACTGCCACATTTTACGGTTGTTTTCAATGGGTTTTGATTTTCACTTATGTGCTGTAAGTTACTAATATTGTATTTATAATTGAGATAACTGCCTAAGAATTAAATGTTTTGTAGATGCCATCATTAGCAGCAATTTTTATACAGTGATAATTAATATTGTTTTATCATTGTTTAATTTGTGTTTTCAGCATTGCAATTTTCTATTATATAATTTGTCTCATATTTATTGACATCCTTTGAATTTTGCAGATGGAAGAGAAGCGAAAACTTGAAGAGAAAAGGTTAGCAGATGAAGTGCGAAAAGCTGAGGAGGAGGCAAGGAGAATGGAGGAAGAAAGAATAGCAGAGGAGCAAAGGCTTCAAGAAGAAGAAAAAAGGAAGAAGTAAGTTTTGCATTTGTTTTCTTTGTTTTCTAACTTCATATGTATTTTTAAGATAAGCTCAAGATTAACAGAGATAGAGTACAAATCATCTCTGGCTGTAGATTCGGTACTGTTGTTATTGTTATTAATTAATTTAACAGGACCACTTAGTTAAATTACTTAATTCATTGGAGTGTACTGTTTTAACCTTTAAACGCCGATTGGACGTATTAAACGTCGACGAAAATTGTCTTTTGGGTGCTGAATTGACATATGAAACGTCGACTCAAAAAAGTTTTTAAAAAAAATTGTGGAAAAATAGTTATAGGCCTACTTGGCGAAAACTTTGAATCACGCACCTTGAGGGATGCTGGGAGTTCACGGATCAAGCTGTTGTTTTGTTTACAATCGTTACCTAGGCGAGCAAGCGTGAATTTCTCTCTTCTCGCAATAAAAAGCATCAGCAACACATCTCAGAAATTATTTCGTCACTTTGACATGATTTTTGCACCATATTATATTTGCCGCAACAAATTGGAAGTCTCTAGCACAATATTTCGATTTATGGTGAATTTTAGAAAAAAAAGCTTTTTGTTCATGAAACTTACCTGTCAGATATATATATAGCTGTATTCTCTGAAGTCCGACAGAATTTCTAAAACTTACGACACACGTAGTGGGAGTTAGGGTGGTTAGTACCCATTCCCGCCGCTGGGAGGCGGGTATCAGGAACCATTCCCATTTTCTATCAGATTTCTTCTGTCGCCGGTGTCGTAAACATCTGTTTACACACCTCCGCCTCAGGATTTTGGAAAACTTTTCATTGCTTGAGTATCCTCTTGACTTTTTGGTTTTTTGATTGGATCGATAGCTTGGCATACGTGACTTGGACTGTTTTTGAATTTGGCTTAGATTTTTTCCTTAAATATGTCTGGATGTAGTTCGGCTAGCGCCAGGGTGTGTTCGAAAGTGGAATGCAAGGTTAGGCTTCCTAAAGCCTTGGTTGATCCTCACACATTGTGTAAAGGGTGTGGGGGGCAAGAGTGTAAATATGATTTGCGCTGTAATGAAGTGTGAAAGCTTGGATGATTTACAATGGAAGACGTATGAATCCTACGTAAATAAGTTAGAACGTGATAGGATTAGGAGGTCTTCCTCCAGGAGTAAGTCGGGTAGCAGACAGGGTATTAATGTATCCCCTTCTAACCCTCCTTTAGATTTTGTGTCTCCTAACCCCGTAGTGTTGCCTTCGGGCCCTCAAGTGGTGTCTGCGGAGGGTAA
Organism: Macrobrachium nipponense; assembly: GCF_015104395.2. Classification (NCBI taxonomy): domain Eukaryota; kingdom Metazoa; phylum Arthropoda; class Malacostraca; order Decapoda; family Palaemonidae; genus Macrobrachium; species Macrobrachium nipponense. The sequence continues at coordinate 15,874,072 of NC_087216.1, read as the reverse complement.
TGCCCTTTCGCTTATCCTGGATTCATTGAAGACGCTTGAATCTAAAGTGCTTGCCCTTGAAAACAGGCAAAATAAGTGCAGTGATAGTGCCCCTAGTGAAGTGGAGGGGGCGTCAGATCGGCCCTATAGCGCTCTAGGCTGGGACCTCTGCCGGACTCCCAGGACTCAGGGAGAGGGCATGTCGAAGGCCGAAGGAGGGTTACGGGGAACCCCCACCGATCTGGCGTCCCTTCAGCAGTTCCTGTGGACGCTTCCCAGGCTGCTAAGGAGCGTGCTCGAGCACGTATCCTGAAGGATTGTTTCTCGTCTTCCGACGCGTCCTCCCCGCGCAAGGGGTGGGATTCTCGTTCGGATTCGCGACCTTTGAAGAGGACTCTTCAAGAGCTTGACGCTTCACGTCATGCTTTGTCTGAGTGGCATTCTTCTCCGGAAAGCGTAGCTTTTCCGCCCCAGAAGAAGTCTAGGACGTCATCCGACGATGACGCCCGCGAGCGCCCCAGTCGCTCTAGAGCCAAGGCTGTTCCTGGGAGAAGGAAGAAGGGTCCCCTCGCCCCTCTTCTCACAAGCGCAGCTTGTCTCCGCGTAAGGAGACATCTCAGACGGAGATCATCATTGCGATGCAACGGCAACTGGACGCTTTACTAAAGCAGAAGGAGACGGTACCTCGTCGAAGGAAAGACGATAGACTTCCTATCAAGAGAACTAGGCAGTCTTCTCCAACGGCTCCTCTTTCGTCCCCGTCTTCTGATTTTTCGCCCTCTAGACTTCGTTTTGCTCCCCAGGGTTCGTCTAGAGGTGACGTTAGACGCCAGGTTAGAGAGAGTTCTCTGCATGCTCCTCTCTCTTCCCGTAGAGAGGACGCTCGGCGTTCCGACTTCGACGATTTTGTAGCTGGCGGACGGACTTCTATGCGTTCGGCCCCTCTTCGACATGACAGTGTTGACGCTCAACGATACGCTAGTCGGGCAGTTGATCAAGTTTCTTCGCGGGACGTTCGTAAGGACGCTTCGCGGGACGTTAGAAGAGTCTCTTTGATGGACGCTCCGTTGGACGCTTCGCTGGACGCTTCGCTGGACGCTCGGTCGGACGCTGATTTGGACGCTCGAGAGAACGCTACGTTGGACGCTCGTAGACGTTCTAGTAAGAGCTCTGTGGACGCGAATGTGGAAGTTCGCTGTCACTCGGATGTTGTTCCCGAGGCTTTGGCACGTTCGCCTCTAAAGGTGATTCCTGATCCTGTGACTGTTAAGGATCCGTTACCCTCGTCTTCTCTTCATCGTTCGGATAGGAGACTTGGAGCTAAAGGACTTCTGCCTCTTCCTTCGGATTTGCACTCGGGTAGGGAAGAAGGAGAACTTAGCGGTTCTTCTGAGGATGTTGATGAAGAACAACCTTCTACGTCTGCTTCGTCAGATTATCAAGTTTTGGCACGACTACTTCGTGATTCGTTTGGCGATACTTTCCAGCCGGCTGCTCCTCCTTCTCCTCCTTCTCAGTTTTCGTCGTCGAAGACAAGCAATTGTTCCGATACGTAATACAAACCATCGGTCCTTTAACAATAGGAAGTAGCTAGCGGCAGCTGGAACGGTCGTAAGCTTCGAACAAGGGGAGAACGGTAGTTAACTGCTTGTCCGACAGTCGCGCGCCGCGCGACTGGGAGGTAAACAAATCACTTTTGCTTTCGGCCGCGGGTGTGAAGGACGTGTTTCGTCATCGCTCTCTGCCCGCTTCATCGTCGTATGCTTTGTTTATATTGTGTTTTCTACTAATGGTTTGTTTGACTTGAAAATGAAACTGTAAGTACACTGTTTTCATTTTCATTACTTAATTATGAACCAACATGGAGTTATCGCCGTAGATGCGGCGATTTCCTCTCTTTTCATGAATTGAACCCTTGAATTATGTCTCGGTGCCGAGGGCGGGCGCGCTCGCGCCGAGTCATGTATTTTGGGCGAAAGTGTGTAATTGAAAATGTAAGTACTCTTTTCATTATATTTTTGCCCTGTGCGTTCGTTACCGAGAGTGTGATTGCGCTCGGCACGAGCCTTTTAATTTTGTATAATAGAATGCAATGGAAGTGGATTCGCAATTGCAATATTCTTTTCATTTTCATTTATTTATTTGCATGAATTTAATTTGGATCAATTTTCGTTCTTACCCGGGAATTGATCCTTACGATTTTTTTTTTTATGTGAAAAGTGAAATCGCAAGTGCTAGTATTCTGTTTCATTTTCATATATATTTTTTATGATAGCATCATATTATTGGATCAAGTTTCCGTTCTTACCCGGGAATTGATCTTTTCCCCTTTAAGTTCTATGAAGTGAATCGCAAGGGCAGTATCTGTTTCCTTTTCATATTCCTTTTCACTGCTGTGCGGGGGTAGGGAAGCGAAGGTCTGCCAGGAAGTCGTCGGAAAGCTCTCCCGCGACTTCCTTGGTATCCGATTCTTCGTCTTCCTTCCTGCCCCCGCTCAGCTTCTTCGTTGTATTTTGTATTTGGGGTCTTCCTTGCGTTCGGGGTGGGGCATGTCTTCCCCCCGTGCGTAAGGGAACCCCTCTTACTAATCTATCTATGTTACCGCAGGTGCTACATCCGTGGGAGACGACCTTGGACAGGTATGGACCACCGCGGCGGCAGGGCGTGCCTAGCATCCACAGGCTGCTGCAGCGTCTAGCGAGGTCTGGGGCGGTCTCCACTACTACCACGGCCGCTTATGCTGCTCCCCCCCCCTCCTGGTCCTGGTACACTCCCCATGCTGTGTCGATGACGCCGTCTGCCGCTACTAGGGCCGCCGCCGTACCGAGGTGGGGTTGCCGCCGCCGCCTGTTTCTTCGTGTTGCCTGCCCAGACTTCCGCTGTTCCAGCAGCTCGCCCCTGGACGGCCGCCAGGACCCAGGTTCCGCTGGCTGCCGATGATTCTACGAGGCGATCGCTGGGCCTGCCGTACCTGCCGCTGATGTGATTCCCGCTGTTGGCTTGGCTGTCCCTTCTGGGTCTACCGCTGCCGCTGTTCCTGCCGCTCCTGAGCTGGTTGCTGTTCCTGTCGCTCCTGGTTCCTGAGCCTGTCCATGCTGGTCCTGCCCACGGTGTGTCTTCCCCAGTCCCAGGTCCTTCCGGACAGGTGCAGTCGGGCCGTGTTGCTTCGGCAATAGCCCCGGCTCCGGCCTGGATGGAGGACTTGACGACTGTCCTGCGTGAGCTGACGAGGAAGAGGAGAAGAGGAAGCTGTCATCTTCGTCTTCATCGTCTGCTGCTGCCTCTTCCCCTTCGACTTCTAAGGCCCATAAGCCGAAGAAGAAGGCTGCCTTCCCCCCTAAGAAGTCTCCTTCGGGAACTTCTAAGGGCCCGTCCCACCCAGTGGGACGGGGGGGTCCTTCTGCTGGTCCTCCTGCTCCTTCGGGAGCGGGGCCCGTCTCCCCTTCCGTAAGGAAGAGATAGACGTGGACCAGAGGAGTATCGGTTAGCTCTGGTACTTCCTCGCCTGGTGCTAGCGGCGATGCCGCTACGCCAGGTTCCGGCTCGGTCTCTCGTTCGCGAGAAATCCCGAGTGTACGTTCTCCCTCGGGAGACCGTGCAGCCAAGTTTCGGCGCCAGAGTTCGCTCGGCGCCAAGACGCGGCACGGAGCAGAAGGCTGGTGAGAGCCGCTCAGGTGACTCTCGCCAGGCCAGCGGCCGCTCTTGCAGCGACCAGCTGGTAACCCGGGTTTTTCCCCCCTAAGAAGGCTCCTTCGGGACCTTCTAAGGGCCCGTCTCGCTCCGGCGATTGCGGGAGCTCTTCTGCTGGTCCTCCTGCTCCCTCGGGAACAGGGCCCGTCTCTTCTTCTACCAAGGAGAAGAAGACGGGGACCAGAGGAGTACCAGCTTCGGCTGGCACTTCCTCGCCTGGTTCTAGCGGTTCTGCCGCTAAACCAGGATCCGCCTCGGCTTCTCGTTAGCGAGAAGTACCGAGTGGACGGTCTCCCGCGGGAGATCGTCCAGCCAAAGTCTTGACGCCCGAGCTCGCTCGCCGTCAAGACCGAAGCGCGGAGCAGAAGACTGGCGAGAGTCGTGCAGACGACTCTCGTCAGGCCAGTGGACGCTCTCGCAGCGACCAGCTGGCTGCTCGGGTTGACGTGACGGTCGCTGACCAGCCACGAGTTGAGGCGAGGAAGGGGTCCCCGCGGCCGTCGGTACCAACCACGGCTGGTACCCAGCGGCTCGACGCCCGCCCCCCCCGAGAGGACGCTCGCGGTCTCACCGCGACAGCGAACCTAGCAGGTCACCTGACGCCGCTCCCATCGGGACCAGGTGGAGATGGTAACCAGCAACAGCTCGCCTGACGCTAGAGATCAGCGTCGACGTTCTCAGCCGAGCCTCTCGCCCCAGGCGAGCGGCAAGGCTAGGCCTGCTGCTCGATCGCCACCGCGGGTTGATGATCAGCAGCAGCCCTCCAAGCACGCTGGTCCTGCCAGCGAGCTAGGGGGGAGCGTCAGGTCTGCCTCTCCTGTACCTTCAACCTCCTCGGGCTACACCGGGAGGAGCGAGGTATCTATGAGTGATCGCGAGAGGTGCGCCGCTCGCGATCCCGCTATGACGCCGTATGGACCAGGCACGGTTCTAGGACCGACCAGGACATACGCGCAAGTAGCTGGAGGCGACCGTCAGGGGTCTGCCGCTGTTCCTCCTTCGGAAGGAGGAGTATCTCGGGATCTGTTCTTGCTGGAGGGACTGGACGGTCCTACTCCGCAAGACGCGGTTACTCCCGAGATACAGAGGAATTTGCAGAAGTCATTAAGCTAATTCGTCAGCATAATGACCTTGCGGAAGGATTGCCGCTCCCCACCAGCAGAGCCCACGTCTCTGCTCGAGTCGTTTTGGGGCCCGAGAGGGAACCCAAACCGACGGTGGGTCTGCCGCGATCGGAGCTTGCCGATTCTGTCTCGAACCAGTCTCTCTCGTCTCCGGACAAGAAGGCTCTCTCAGTTCTGGCCGGTCGATCAAGCTACTTCCACCTCCTCTACTGCGACAGCGGCGTTTCTACGTGTCTTCGGACACCGTATTTAAATACTCCTTCTGTCCTCCTGAGAGGTTTCGACCTCGACGAGGACTGGAATGAGTCGGAGGACGGTATCGGCTCTCTCCTGTCAGGTGTCGATCAGCCCCACCCAGACGACGTTCACAGTGGCGGCAGACCCTTACCTACAGTGAGAGTTCGTAACCCTCCGCGGGAAAACGTTTTCTCCTGACGATACGTTTTCCCAGACTGAGAGACCATCGCCTGCTCCTATTCTTCTCCAACTGCTAGTTCCACTGGGAAGGCGAGCGAGTATCCAATTCCTCCCCCATTCCCTCTCTCCTTACGGCTACGAGGGAAAGGGGAGGGATCCTACAGAGATTTCTCTGTAGGATCCCACGTTCGGGACTGCGCTACCGGGGGGACCTTCGGGTCCTACCTGACGTAAGCCCCGGTCGTTGAGGAGGGATCCTGCCCCATTTCTCGATTTCTACGGGAATCGAGAGGACCACCAGCCGATATCGTTTGACGAATTCGGTGGGGGTTTCGCAGACTGCTTAGAATTCTAAGGAATTTCTAGCGCATTCAGAGTGTTCGAGTTTTTTACGATCTCCAAACACTTAGGCGAGACCACGGTCTAAAGTGAGCGAGACGAGAATCCCCGATGTTACATGATAATCGGGAACCTCGCCTATGCTCGAATTCCTGGAATTTCTAGCATTGGGAAGAAGACTGCTGCTGAAAGAAACTATCTTACAACTGTAGGCGACCAACCTGGAATAGAGAAGATCGGACGGGAATATCCAGTTTGGCTTGAACTATCGTCTTAGTATTCTGTTCACCATTGAAGCTTTCCTTCGAGGAAGACTTCTCCTTCACTCTTTGATAGAGATCGAAGGTGGTCGATCTCCAATCCTTATTTTTTGTTTTCTTGAAGGAAAGAATTTAGGATGGAGATCGTTGTTCAGATCCTACAAATATGACTACGTATATTAACCTCGCGCATGATTCTACGAAGCAGTTGAATGGTCGAGGGGTAGGCGCATATCCTAGTTTATCTACGGATTGCGACTTAGAAGAGAAGTATTCTAATTTAACTGCAACTCGGGGTTGCCTGCAACCTCCCAGGAGTTTTCAGTTTCAATTTATATACTTATGGTTTGTCACGACAACACCATTTCAACTTTTATATTACCGAAATTCGTTTCGCCTAAATATAATTGCTCGAGCATATCTTTTATGCTCGGTAGTTCTAGCCGAACGCATTCCTTCATTGGAATAACTGGATTATCATGGCAACTCAGGATGACGAGTCGGCGAGAGCTCAGGCTCAACTACTGCGTATTGAACTGCCTGACAGCAGCAGTATCAGCTCCGAGATGCACGGCCAGTTATGTCTCTCTCTCCCCGGTTTGATTGACTACCGAACCGTATCTCTGCCCAACAATCATGACTTAGGTCTCTGATTACAATGGGGATTCTCGCAATAATGAAGGACCATCTACTGCTGTGACGCTAGATTCCATAGCCTTCGACATTGCGAGAATTTTCAATAGAGATATCTCTTGGACTCTTTCATCTTTCTGTTTACCGCACGGTAACAGAAGTCTGTACAAGTCTCCCGCTGCATCGCACTGCGATAATGCGAATGATTTTGCAGACATCTGAGTTTGTCTTCAAAATATCTCGTATTCGTAGGTGTACAATTGTTCATTGTTCAACCCGAATTACGAGATGTGTCAGAAGACATCGCCTACTCTCCGACCTGACAGCTCTACTTCCAAATGTTCAGCCCATGAGAAGCAGTTCTTCAGGCGGCTTTCCCCTGTGTTTTCATTACTGAAGAACGCCAGCTTTCATTGCAAACTACGACTTCTCACCGGACAGCAATGAAATAGCGGTTAGCGTTTTCAGTCATTTGTAAGCAGGTTATGAATCTTTAGAATCCTTCTCTCGATTCATCTGTGAAGACGTAGGTTGCATTCAATATCTACCTTCGTCTTCAACGGTACATAGTGTTGTTTCTCCTTATTTCTGAGATTCAACAACCATGAAGATGTTTTGGCCTTCCGAGGGACCTTCGGTTCTCTAGTGAACCGGCAACTTGTACCTTTCGCTCCTGTTGGGGCCACATGCCTTTAAGAGGAATCATCCACCTCGCTGTCCGGCATTGGTGACAAAAACAAATACATTATTTGTTTGGTCTCTCGGCATAACCCTTTTAAAGGCGAAGGTCACGTGACTTACTGCGGATGCTTTGACAACTTGCCTCCTACCGAACGCAGTCAGTCGGCAGCTGTCAGAGCGGCCGAGTCAGTTACGAACTACGCTGTTGACTTAGTTCGGTTGTTACAGAGCAATCATTACTTCGTTTTAATAGCTTGTCACAGTACCCATACCATTGACACCCACCATGGAGTGTCGGTGTCCTATCCACTACCGAGAACTTCGCTGCATGGGGATAGGAGGATGCGAGAGACTTCGTGGCAAACGGACAGACCAGTATGGGTACTGGACATCACCGAAGTAGAGAAGAGGGATAGGTCATGCGACTATTTCCTTCTTTTCCTCTGAGGAACTGCATGACTTCTCCTGCGAAGTCAAGCATCCAGGGGATGGGGATCCGTGACGCTCGATTTCGTACCGAACTTCGTAGCGAAGACTCAGAACCCTTCGGTCCCTGACGATTGGTTCGAGTCGTTCACAATCCCCTCCCTAATGGACTTCACCGCCTTCGATGCGAAGGGAGATGCTGCCTTGTCCGCAAGAACTTCTCCGTGGCGCAGGTACTGAAGGCAGGGGTCTGGTCCAACCAGACCACATGCCCTTCCTTCTTACCTTCGGGATATTGCCCACAGGTCCTTGGATCTTTTTTCCTTGGGACCCGTGGTGGCTGCTCAACACGTTGTGTAGCGAACCCAGACCCTCGCAGGCTGAACAGCATCGAGTCCTGGTGTGACCGTAAGAATGGATGAGTGAATGAGAGAGTGACTGGCTCCTCTTCCCATCTTTTTCTTCCCCTCTACCTGTGGTTAGAGGGACACGGTCGTCACCCTGCTGGATTAGGACAAGATGCAGGTGAGCTACTCAACAGAGCCCCATCCTATCCCTTTCACTAGGGATAGGAGCGTATATCCACCACTTCCTCCAACAAGGGGGAGGAAGTGGATGCCAGCTTGAGACAACCCATACTTTATGTTGCCTCTTGCAAACAGGAACAAGTTCTTGCTTGCTGGTACGAAGAGATACGCTTGCCTCTCTCTTAGTACTCGGCCCAGAGGTCTGACCATTGATCCTGCGGTGCACACCCCGATCAATCGGACAGAGGCTTGGATCCCTCCCTCGCTCTTACGACCAGGGAGGCATTCCAGGGATGGACGAACACCAGTCTGTTCATCAAAAGACTCAGATTCCTCCCACCAAGAAGTGAGTCTTCCTATTGTTAAAGGACCGATGGTTTGTATTACGTATCGGAACAAATGACAATTTGTCGAAAATTGCATTTTTCCTAACTATACAAACCTGAGGTCCTTTACATATAGTCCCTCCTCATGCCACCCCTCACTCTGCGTATTTTGCATGGGCCAAAAGCAAAAGTGATTTGTTTACCTCCCAGTCGGCGCGGGAGGTAAACAAATCACTGCGCGACTGTCGGACAAGCAGTTAACTACCGTTCACTCCCCTTGTTCGAAGCTTACGACCGTTTTCCCAGCTGCCGCTAGCTACTCTATTGTTAAGGCCTCAGGTTTGTATAGTTAGGAAAAATGCAATTTTCGACAAATTGTCATGTCTCCAGGTTTCGTGAAGATGAAGACGTCGTTATCTACCAGAAGAGCTTTCCGGAAGGTTAACGCCTGGATGGGAGTCTAGGAAAGCAAAGGGAAGGACTACTTTCGCCCTGCCTCCGTCTAGACTTAGCGGTAAGGCAGGGATGTGGTATGAGACAGGCGAGGAATTAGGATTGAAGGTTCCTACGTCTGCTCAAGGTGATTTCGCCAGCGTGGTTGATGCCTCAAGGAGGGCCCTTTTAGCCTCAGCTAAAGTATCATGGACGACTTCCGAACTGGACCATCTTTTGAAGGGACTGTTTAGGTCCTTAGAGGTCTTCAACTTCTTAGACTGGTGTCTTGGAGCCTTAGACAACCAATCTCGTAAGCCAGACTCGATCAGCTTGGGGGAGCTGTCCAGTGTATTGTCATGCATGGACAAGGCCGTCAGGGATGGCTCAGAGGAGTTAGCCTCTCATTTTTCAGCAGGGGTTCTTAAGAAAAGGTCGCTTTATTGCAACTTTGCGGCTAAGTCTGTCTCTCCCGCACAGAGGACAGAACTTTTGTATGCTCCCTTCTCGAGTCATCTCTTCCCCCAAGCTATGGTGAAGGATCTGGCAGTTTAGTCTGCAAGAGAAAGCCACACAGACCTGTTTGGCTCAGTCTTCGAGACGTCCGGCTGGCCCTTCAACGTCGTCAGGAGCCCAACCGTTTAGAAAGCAGAAGCCCTTTCGTGGAGGGACTTCCGCTAGATCGTCTCCTCGAGGAAGAAGCCTTCCTAGAGGTAGAGCCCCTTCCAAGTCTAGGGGCAAGAAGTGAGAGATCGTGCCTTCAGTCACCGGTAGGAGCCAGGCTACAGTTGTTTGCAGAAGCCTGGAGAGTAAGAGAGGCAGACACCTGGTCTCTCGACGTCATAGAGAAGGGTTACAAGATCCCTTTCATAAAGCCGCCCCCGTTGACTTCCACTCCCAGGGACTTGTCCCCATCGTATCCTCAAACAAAGCGAAAGATACTTTTCGACCTGCTCGAGCAGATGCTCGAGAAACGAGCAGTGGAACAGGTTTTAGACCTGGCAACGCCAGGATTTTACAACAGATTGTTTCTTGTACCGAAACAATCGGGAGGGTGGCGGCCCGTCTTGGATGTAAGTCATCTAAACCTCTTTATAGAGAAGCAGAGGTTCAAGATGGAGACACCTCAGTCAGTTCTGGGGCCTTAAGACCCGGAGATTGGATGGTATCACTCGACCTCCAGGACGCCTACTTTCACGTCCGATACATCCCCAATCGATGAAGTACCTTCGGTTCGTACTGAAAGGGAAGGTCTTCAATTCAGGGCTCTTTGTTTCGGACTGAGTACGGCCCCTTTATCTTCACCATCTTAATGAAGAACGTGGCGAGGTGGCTCCATCTTTCCAACATCAGAATCTCGCTCTATCTGGACGACTGGCTCATACGAGCCTCCTCGCAGACCCGGTGCCTGAAGGACTTGCAAACGACTCTGTCTTTAGCTGCGTCCCTGGGACTTCTGGTGAACTTCGAAAGTCACATCTGACCCCAACACAGTCCATCGTGTATCTGGGGATTCAGATGGATTCAGGGCTTTTCGGGCTTTTCCGTCCCAGGAACGTCAGCAACAAGGCATAGAAAAAGTGTCGGCCTTTCTAGGGAAGGATTCAATGCTCGGTGAGGGAATGGTGATGTCTGCTGGGGACCATTTCCTCGCTGGAGAAGTTTGTTTCCTGGGGAGGCTACACCTCCGACCTCTTCAGTTCTTTCTGTCGGATAGCTGGACAGAAAAGGACAACTTCGACATGAAGTTAAGCATCTCGGAAGAGGTGAAGAACCATCTAAGATGGTGACTCGATCCTTGGAAGCTGTCAGAGGGCATATCCCTCAAGCTTCAGAACCCCGATATCCTAGTGTTGTTCTCCGACGCGTCATCCACGGGGTGGGGAGCAACTCTAGGGGGGGAGGAAGTGTCCAGGTACCTGGAGAGGGGAACAGGTAACCTGGCATATCAACTTCAAAGAGCTGGCAGCGGTTCAATTAGCGCTCCAGTTCTTCCAGAACAAAGTCTCCCGTCGTGTAGTTCAAGTCAACTCGGACAACACCACAGCCCTGGCATACTTGAAGAAACAGGGAGGAACTCACTCTCGCTCCCATTTGTTCACTCTAAGCGAAAGAGATCCTACTTTTGGGGCGAAGGAGAGAGAAAGTCAACAATATTGAACAAGATTCATTGCCGGAGTCGAGAACGTCCGGGGCAGATCTCCTCAGTCGACAAGGACAGTTATTGCCGACAGAGTGGACTCTCAATCAAGAAGTATGCCAGGAACTGTGGGGTCGTTGGGGATGCCCCTTAGTGGACATCTTTGCAACGTCAAGGACGGCGAGACTTCCTCTGTATTGCTCCCGGTTCTCGATCCGGGAGCAGTAGCAGTAGACGCCCTTCTATGGGATTGGACGAGTCTAGATCTCTATGCATTTCCCCCCTTCAAGATCCTGGGGGAGGTGATGAGAAAATTCGCAGCATCGGAGGGGACGAGGTTGACTTTAATCGCCCCCTTTTGGCCCGCAGCGATCTGGTTCACAGAGGTGATGTTCTACCTAGTGGATTATCCGAGATCTCTTCCGTTAAGGAGAGATCTACTCAAACAGCCCCACTTCGAGAGGTACCACAAAAACCTCTCCGCTCTGAGTCTGACTGCGTTCAGACTATCCAAAAGTTGGCCAGAGCGAGAGGTTTTTCGAATCAGTGGCTAAAGCTATCGCCACCGCGAGGAGACCATCATCAATCGCGGTTAACCAATCGAAGTGGGCAGCCTTTAAAAGTTGGTGTAAGAGAAAAGGAGTTTCCTCTACCACTACCTCTGTGAGCCAGATCGCCGACTTCTTGCTTTATCTTAAACAAGATCTGAAGTTGGCAGTGTCAACTATTAAAGGCTACAGAAGCGTCCTAATCTGTAGTTTTTCGCCATAGAGGTCTTGACCTCGCTAATAACAAGGATCTCCATGATCTATTGAGATCTTTCGAGACGACCAAAGGTACCGCTACCGAAGTTACCTTCGTGGAACCTGGATGTGGTCCTCAAATATTTGATGTCAAATCGCTTTGAACCTCTTTCTCTTCGTCTCTACGAGATTTGACGAAGAAACTGTATTCCTAACTGCTCTGGCGACGGCGAAAGAGAGTTAGCGAAATACAGGCTATCAGCAAACACGTCGGCTTCAAAGGGCATAATGCGGTCTGCTCTTTGGGTATGTCGTTTCTGGCCAAAAACGAAAACCCTTCCAATCCGTGGCCTAGAACATTCGAGATCAAGGGTATGCAGAGATCATTGGTCAAGAGCCAGAAAGAGTCCTGTGTCCTGTTAGGGCTCTTAGAGAGTATATTCGTAGAACGAAGGATTGCCGAGGTTCTGCGGAGAACTTATGGTGGTTCGGTCAAGAGACCAAACATGCCCATGTCCAACGAACTGCACTGGCATTCTTTTTAAGAAACACCATTAAAGAGGTGCACTCTTCTTGCAAAGACAGCGACTTTAAGATACTAAAGTTAATGCGCACGAAGTAAGGGCTATTTAGACCTCAATAGCCTTTCAGAAAAAAACATGGCTCTTAAAGACATTTTAAGTGCTACTTTTTGGAGGAGTAACTCAGTGTTCGCCTCGCACTACCTACGGGAGGTGAGAACGACCTATGAAAACTGTTACTCTCTCGGACCATACGTCGCCGCAGACACTATTTTGGGGGCAGGAGGTAGCACTCATCCTTTCCATAGAAAAAGGGTAGGTGAGTTTAATCTTTGTATGTTTTATGGTAGGGTCGGCTGCCGAGTACAGTCGTCCCTTCCTTTAGCCTTTGGTATATGGGAGTTTGTTGTTAGGCTAACTTAGGTGGTGGTTTTTGCCTCGTTGCCCTCAGAAGTATGGTCATGGTCTAGTCACATTGTGGTCCCGTCCCTGTTGACAGATCATCTAGAGCGCACCAACTACACAGGTCACTACCTTGTTGGTAACTCTAGTGAAGCAGAAGCAGGCTTGGGTGACAGTAATCACGAAGTCAGCTATGCTAACAGGTAAGAACCAAGATGTCAATCATTATACATTTTATATGTTTCCTAAAATCCTTTTTCTGTCTCTCCCACCGCCAAAGGTGGGATTCAGCTATATATATATCTGACAGGTAAGTTTCATGAACAAAATGATATTGTTAAGATACAATAAAGTTTGTTCATACTTACCTGGCAGATATATATATTTTTAGTACCCACCCACCTCCCCTCAGGAGACAGTGGAGATAGAAATCTGATAGAAAATGGGAATGGTTCCTGATACCCGCCTCCCAGCGGCGGGAATGGGTACTAACCACCCTAACTCCCACTACGTGTGTCGTAAGTTTTAGAAATTCTGTCGGACTTCAGAGAATACAGCTATATATATATCTGCCAGGTAAGTATGAACAAACTTTATTGTATCTTAACAATATCATTTCCTCCATCCGTGCAGTAACTGCTGAAAAAATTATACATTTTTTTGTCCGATGTCGTAATGTTTGCACTGTTTTATATTAGCCGTTACATAAAGTTTTATATATGAAAATGTGCGCAATTTCATATAGAATACAACAAAAAATAACCCATGGTTGTATCTTTTACCAGTTTTGAAATATTTTCATATAAATAACGATGTACCAAAATATCAACCTTCGGTCAACTTTGACTCGACCGAAATGGTAGAAAAACGCAATTGTAAGCTAAACCTCTTACATTCTAATAATATTCAATCATTTAACTTTATTTTGCAACAAATTGGAAGTCTCTAGCACAATATTTCGATTTATTGGTGAATTTATGAAAAAAACTTTTTCCTTACATCCGCGTGGTAACTTCCGAAAAAATCATAAATTTTTCGTCCGATTGTCGTAATGTTTGCACCATTATATATTAGCCGTTACATAAAGTTTTATATATGAAAATGTGCACAATTTCATGTAGAATACAACTAAAAACAACCCATGGTTGTAGCTTTTTCCGTTTTGAAATATTTTCATATAAATAACGATAAATAGAAAAAATTCGACTTTCGGTCAACTTTAACTCGACCGAAATGGTCGAAAACTGCAATTGTAAGCTACAAAACTTACAGTCTAGTAATATTCAATCAATTACCTTCATTTTGCAACAAACGGGAAGTCTCTAGCACAATATTTCGATTTATGGTGAAATTTTGAAAACAACTTTTTATATGTCCGTGCGTTACGAATTCATGCATCATATTGTGATAATATTTTCTCTGTTTTGCTTTTATTGTTTTACAATTTGTTATATACCAAAATCATTGCAATGTAGTGTACAATACAAAAAAAATAATTAACTCGTTAGCTTTAACTGTTTTGCTCACAGCGCGATTTGTATACAATTATATGATTTTTTTTTTTTTTGCACTGTCATATATTCCAATATTTATATATGAAATTTTTTTCATTTTCTGATGGTTGCATACTAAACTTCAGGCAATGACAAAAAAAGGAGCCAAAATGAACTCTTAATCTTGAAAATTAAGCTTGCTGTGATTAAAAAAAAAAAAAAAAAAATTTTTCCGCTTCGGCGCTCACTCGCGAACGCCGCCGGCATACGGGAGACACTTTCGGAAATACCCGCTCAACGTTTAAGGGTTAATTGACTGATTGGTCACGGGATGCCCAGGGCATTCTGGGAACTTCAATGCCCCGTGACCCAGTTCAGATGCCAATAGTGCCTGGCTCACACAAGTTTTTTTTATTAATTCTACCGGTTTTCCAGCTTGGACCTAGTATTATCCTAATGTTAAGACCTCAGGTTTGTTAGTAATGAAAAATACAAATTGATTAAAGATTTGTCATATTGAAGCAAAAAAAAAATAAAAAAATACTGTATTTTCATATGAATTTCATGATTAAATGCAGTTTTTTTATATATATATATAAAAAAATAAAAAAAAATAAAAAACCAGGTACTTTAAGCATTTTCAGTGGGTTTTTCTTGAGTTTGAACTAACTAAATAGGCAGTTTCAAGCATTTTAATAAGGATTGTAAGTATTCGCATCCTCCTCGAATGAATAAGGGGTGGGGGGTGCACTGTATATAAACGATAAAAATTGAAAAGACAAAAGAAATCAGAACAGAAGGCAAATCTCCTTAGGAGATTTGTCACGAATGTCAATCACCCAAGCAGAGCACATTTCCTTTCATCTGATTATTTTGTGAATTTCAGGGGATGCTTCTCACATTAAGAAATATGTTTACTGCAATAATCAGCTTTCTAACTATAGTACTCATAGTTATTACAAAATAAGTAATAATTTTTTCTTTTGCTGTTCTTTGAATACTTACTTTTTTAAGTAGTAAAGGAGCTTATCTTGAAGTAAGTGGTGAAAATTTGAAGCAAATCCCTTCAATCAATAGGTATCGATACTGACTTATTTTATAATGGAACCTCGTGGCATAGGCATGATTATGGTTAGGCATATTTGAAGAATGAAATAACATTGAAGGACTTAAGCAGACTTAATAAAAGTTTAGTTATTGAAAAGCTGTGGAAATTCATGGTAGTTATTGTGTTCTGTATTTATCTGTAGAGGCCATCCTTGCTTGTAACAAAGAAATGGGTAATTTTCCTTTTGAGCGAGTACTTTAATGAAATCCAGTGGTTTGTTATTTATCTTTTATACAGCTGATGGTATATTGAGCCTCTTTACAGGTTTTAAATAATGCAGTATTTTAGATGATTCTGTTCATATGTTCTTATTTAAAATTAAATAAAGTATACAATTTCAATTGACAAAAAATAACTTTGGGTTACCAACTTATTAAGGTTAATAAATAGTAAGCATTCAGTGGAAAAAAAACTCCTGTATGCAAATAGAGGATGTGATAAATTGCAGGATAAACAAAGGGAAGATAAGGCAGAAGATATTGAAACAGTAAAAAAGGTAGAACTTTACCTAATCTAAATATTAATCTTTGTAAATGTCGAGGAAGTGATGTTAGGAAAATTATGTTGGGAATTTTCATCAGTTCACCTATTTGATGGAAAGGGATAAAATTGTTGTAAAATTGTAAGTTGTACAAAGCCCTTCATTGGTCCACTGGTATGGTTGCTAGTGTTTTGACATGCTGCTCAGATGTTACGAATTCTCGCCTCCCCCAAGGCGATGAAGAAATCACTGACTGTACGTACCAAGATCAGTTACTTTCACAGTGTGGGGTCTGTGGTGGGAATTTGAAACCAATATTATTTTGAAGCTTGAATTTCAAGTCAGTGGTCCCTATGTGCTTGTTCCATGTGAATAGGTTTCATCTACTGAAATAATTAGTACTAATAATAAATAGCACTTCATGTGAAATGGACCGAGTCACTCAGACTTTAGGACTTGAAAGATTGAAAGTCCTACTGTGCAGCCCAGTTCATGCTCAATTGTTCATGAGCCAACACTTCTCATTCCTCTGTGCGACTCATATGAAGTTGAATTTGTGCTGAGCTTTCCAGGATTTATATAAATTGACATGCTAAATCTGCCCCAATGTTATTATGTTCTTGTCACATGAACCTGACTTGTTGCCAGGTACTTACCACCTTTTAGTATTTGTCTGCCCAGATTTTTGTGCTGTTTCATTGTTTTCCTCTGTGCCATTTCATGTCCAGCAACATTCTTGAACTGTTTACTTGTGAATGTTTGTTATCCTGTTAGATCTGTTATTAGTAATTTTCAATGAGGTTTGCTTTTTGCACATTTTTCACACTGTCAGTAACTTCATGTTGAATTTCATGTTGTATGTGATGCCAGTGGCAGTATTGAGTTTATTTTAGACTTTGGTCTTCTGAAAAAAAAGTTGTCATTAATTTTCTTTTAATTTTTGTGATCTGATTTGATTTGGTTTTATACTTATCAATACATTTTTGGAGAAACTTTTATCATTCATTCAGCCATGTGTCAGATTGATTTGAAGATAGTGTATTTTTTAAGAAAAGGCTTGAGAAAAGGAATTCTTGATCATGCAACAGACTACACATTACAAGGAGTCCTTCCTTTTTACTACAGATCAGAACCATCCAAAAGCAGTGTTATGAAGGTGGTGTAGTGAATGGAATAGCAGCATGGTAGTTCTCATTTTTACAGTGAACTCCATTGGTAGTTTAGCTAGTTAAGAATAGCTGTGTCATGCATGCAGTAGACTGTGGAGTCAAAGAGATGAAAAAAATTGAAAGATTTTGGACCAGAATTAATTATTTATTCATTATGCTGACAGTGCGTGTGTAAAAGTATCTTTCACATTTCCTTTTTCTCAAAGAAGTGTTTTATCATATTGAGTTCCAATGAAATAGAGGGTGATTCTAAAAATTTTGTCTTAAAACCAGTACTGTACATGTTTGATATATCATAAATTATATACTTTTCCTCTATTTTCCAGGAGGGTAGCAGAGGTTGAGCGCATAGCTCGTGAAAGGAAAGAATTAGAGCAATTGAAACTACGCGAGGCAGAAAGACTGGCAGCAGCAAAGAAAGCTGCAGCAGTCCAGATGGTAAGTTTCCAATCTTGTGCCTTAAATTCTTAAATGGTTGACTATATTTTAGTTATAACCAGGAATAGTTAAAGGGAGGTTTAACCCCAGACCTGGCAAACTTTGAAGTCAGCCAATTTAAGAAAAACACATCACTGGAAAAAAATTCTCCCTACCTTCCAAAAGAAGTTTAAATTACTATTTACAACCCCTTGTTGGGTATCTTTTACAATAGAATCGTTAATTTTACCAACTTACTTGATTTTTATAGTTTATTTTATTTTGTAAAATTATAATTACAGCTCACACAATACTATCTTAACAGGTAAGAACTAAATTTTGTTGTAAAATATTTATGCAAATTTACTGAGATCGAAAATGCATAAACTTTTTTGGATTATACATATTTTTTTTCTAATATTTCTGCACGTTTCTTTGCAAAATTACAATTATAACTGACATACTGCCATAAAAGATAGAAATTGAACCCAACAGCAACCCCTGGGTATATTTATGAGTAAATACATAAAAGGACATCATGAGAGAGAGAGAGAGAGAGAGAGAGAGAGAGAGAGAGAGAGAGAGAGAGAGGCACTACATACCCCCCTGAAGTCAAGTACACAACTGAATCATGAGATGTCTAGAATCGGCAAGCTGAGCCAGTCTAAAAGTTGCCATTAGTAAATTTATGGGCTATTAAGGTAATGAAACCTCTTTCATGTGCAATTTCTCCAAATCAATGGCGTGTTATTATTATTGATACTCGCCAGGAGGTAGTCTGTCCACCACTTAAAACCTGTTACGTATTATTACTCTTATTATGAGGGTATCCGTCCATTAAGGGTTAATGTTGAACATTTGATCATTTGAAGAAGAGAATGTTTCTCCTAATAGTAACTAGTAGAATACAATCTTTTCTCATACAGCTGTCTTGGAACTGGGGAGTGCTTTATACTAATAAAGCACTCCCCAGTGTGTGACTGAGAATAATTTAATAACTCATCAGGATTAAAGCATAATGAATTTATTTTTTACCTTTATTTTCCACTAACCAAGGTATATCCTACTTTATTTTGAATGATGTAGACTTCTAGAATTGAGTGTTTGTGCAGACCACTTGAAATTTTACAACCAGTGTATCATAAATTACACAGTTATCAAATGAATTATTTTTTCCAGAATTAGTTCAATTAACTGTGAGCCCTACATTTAGGAAAAGTAATGAAAATATTTAAAAGAGTAGATAT
>NC_087216.1:15753853-15855017 GCF_015104395.2 Macrobrachium nipponense | reverse complement strand
GAGTAGATATGCTACAGGTGCTGAATATGAAATCTTAAAAATAAGTACTATCAGGAGAAAGAAGGGAAACATTTCGTAATAGGAGCTAGTAATCAATTAGGATGATGGATGTAGTTTTTAAAGTATTTTGGGCTGAATACCCGCACTGAGGCCAAAAAGGTGACTTGATACAGAGGAAGTAAAGTAAGTTGGCCATATTATGCTAGAAATTATAGTGTTTAACAAAATTTCCTTTTATCATCTCTGCAGGTTAATGCAAAACATAATGAGACATTCAACTTAAATACACCAGAAAATAAAGAAAATCATGGGAATTGTAATTCAACATTCATTCTTGGATCTGGAAACAGTAACAGTGGTAGCTGTGAAAGGAATAAGAAAGTCTGTGATCCAAACAATTATGATATCCATGATATCAGGAGTGATGATTCAACTGATGATGAAAGTGCCCCAAAGAAGATTATTCCAACTTGGGCTCAAGGTTTGTATTTTGTAGTTTTGTTGTATTAAATAGAGTTAGGCTAGTTCCAAGATGCAAAATTTATTTGCTGCATACTGAACATGCCAGGAATGTAATGTACAAAAACAATTCAGCTTAATACATTAAAACATTTTGACCAGTGTCTATTACCATAGTACTTCTAACACAATTACATAGCCTTGACTTTAAATTACAAGTATGATGTAACCGGCTCCTTATCTTAGATGTAGTTACAGTTGCTGTACTGCAGATTTAGCAGAAATCCAATTAGTCACAATTGCTTATACAAAAATTCAGTGTTTATAGTTTGTTTTTGCAACTGACATGTTTACTGTGCATCATTAAAAATTTAAGAGCTTTTGTGTTTACATAGCAGCTATTTTTGTCTAGGTATAAGTAATGTAGAAATTATACATTGCATACTGTATACATGAATACATAATTGATTTGGTGCTGTGTGTATATATATATATATATATATATTAATATATATATCTATATATATATATATATATATATATATATATATATGTATATATATATATATATATATATATATATATATATATATATCCCCTATACAGTATATTTCATCATTTAAATATGCGGGTTAATTCTACAAGACTTTTGAAACCAAAGTAGAGTCCCAACTGTACTCATAAGACGTCTCCTCCAATGAGTAGCTTACTGATCGTATGTCATCATAAGGGATCACCTCATAGGATGTCTCCTCTGTTGGAGATGCATGTTTCCTGGGAAGCTCAAGGACTTGTCCCATCTACAGTGCAATTAGTACTTTGACAATGCACAAGTTGACTGTTATCTCTTCTGTCTACTTGGAAAAGACCTATGTTAGTCATCTTCCCTTTGACAGAAAGCTAGAGGTCTTCTATTCATGGTCCCAGAATTGTCTGTTGGAGAAGACAACTCTTTTATGCGTTCTGGGAATTCTCCGGGAGGCTGCTGTATACACAAGCCGAGACGTTTGCTGCCGTGATTGGTGAAATCAAAAGGTTTCCTCTCCTCTCAGAGTTCCTGTTCAGTAGACAATATCTTCTGAATGTTTTCCTGAATAGAGGAAGTTCCTTCTGTTGATACCGGTGAGGTGAGGACTTGATTGTGTTTAGTTTGTCTGAAGGATGAAGACCTCTCTTCACCCTCAGAATCCTCAGTTTGGTTCAAGAGCTTGGCGCAGTCTTGTTCACCTTGGAAGCTCAGACCTTCTGCTTGGGACCTTTCTATGGTCTTGATGTGGGACTCTCTGGTTCTAAGTTTTCGTTCTCAACCTCCTTCAAGCCCATGCGTCAATCAATTCCTAGGAAACTGACTTTGTAAGCAGATTTCCTTCTAACCTAGGCTGAAGCCTCAGGGTTCCCTCAGGGTTAGATGTCATAGACTTCATATTAACACAAGCCAGGTTAAGAAACAGGTGCCCTAGTACACCCTTTTGCTTGTCTTCGCAAGGTGTTTAGACGAGCCAACTCCTTATCATCAAATTCCCCCACTGATTGGGTGCATGCACAAGGACATGACACCAGAGGAATATGTTCCTCCTGGCATTTTAAAGTACTTATCTGTTCTTAGGTTTTGAATGCTGGTTCATGACTGCCTCAAACCACTTTCATTTTCTTCTGCATGAAGTACATTGCCCATAGATCCTTGTACACATTTTCCTAGGGTCCAGTGGTTGTTGTTCAACAATATTGACTCGTCCATTGCCCTCGGCAAGACAATTTATATCTTGCCTCAGATGATTTTGTGGAGTAGGGAATGAGGGAGTTGACTGGCCTCTTTTCTTTTCCTTTTCTCCTTTTTTAATTCCTGCGGGCAGTTTGAAGAATAGACACATCATATGCTGGAACTGGCTTGATGCAGGTGAGCATTGTAGCCATACTGTTATCCAAGAATGCTATGAATCTGGGCATGTTTCGTTTTATTTATTTGTATGGTGTTTTTACGTTGCATGGAACCAGTGGTTATTCAGCAATGTTTCATTTTATTTGAACCCAGTTGACTAAGTATTAGATATCCAAATATCTAATATCTCAAAGGCTTAGGTCTTCTTTAGCATTCTCATTTCCAAGAAGAATGATTGGTTGTGCTGAAACCCCAGTCGGTTCAGGATTCTCATACCTCCCTCCAAGTATGAGTCTATCCTATTGTTAAGACCGAAGGTTTGTTCCGTATATGAACAAATGACAAATTTTTAATCAATTTGTAATTTTGATAGCTAACAGACCTATAGTCTCATCGGTTATGGCCCACATCTTGACACCCCTCTTACATTTCATCCTGAGTTGGAAGAAAGACTGGTGCATTTCCTGTATACAAATGCACTCTCGTCATGCTTCCACCTCAACTATGTAATGGATGCTAGATGCCACAGAATCCTTGCATTTACAATCTTTGTTTTCAACTGGTTTCTAGCTGGCACTAGAAGATTTATCCTATTGTTAAGACCTCAGGTTGGTTAGGCATGAACAATACAAATTGATTAAAAATTTGTTATTTTAATGGCAAACTGTTATTTACTTAAGGAGTTAAAATTTGCAAGCCTCCTAGTGCTCCTACTTTTTCAGACCCCCCTCCCATGTATCCTACTTTTTTGAGGAAAATTTTACTAAAAAGTATGAAAGGTTTAAAATAATGTTTATAATTGAATAGATATAATACAGAAATGTGTTGAATGAGTGTGGCAACATGGTTGGTTATTGATTTCTTGATTAACCACATTGGTGATGTTTTCAGTTTATATATAGGCTGCCATCTAATGTTATATAAATGTTTGTGTAAACAATCACCAAAGCAAGTACTATTTAGAGATGAAACATCTGGCACCTTTGACCAAAACAATCTCATTTCTGGGCTCAGCCGTGTCACTCCGTGAAATGTGTCCTCTTTAGCACTATTTCTAGTAAAATATTGCTATAATACCAGAGAACTGCTAAATTGGACATGTCAGAAGTCTCCGACTCGCTCACCTAAATAAAAGGTGTCGGTATAAAACTGGGGCGAAAATCATTTCTTTGGAAGATTTTAATGGTGGGGGGGATTAAATTGCTTCTCTAAACAAGTATAAAACTTAGAGTGATAGTGCATCTCTGACTGATATTAGAAGCAGTCCCCTTCCAGGTTTCCCTTGTCCCTTTAATCCTTAAGTCTAGTGCTTCATACATAAAATTCTAGTGGAATTTGTTTATTGGTGCACTGTTGGATTTAAATTTTTGCCAGGCTTGTAATTGCTCTGACCAAGTAGTCTTGATAGAATGACTGTATTTGGAATACAGATGCACTTGTATCTATGGACATTCAAGACAGCAATAAGGGCACAATGGTTTGTAAAATGTTTTTTAGAAACCTTAAGCCCCATAGATCTTATTCTTCAGGGCAACCTTGTGAGAGTAAAATTTTCTTCTTGTAATCAGTTATTCAGGCCTGGAAATTCAGTTCCTATCCATATGATCATTTAATTTTTTTAAACAAGTAAGTACAGCCAGTCCCCGGGTTACGACAGGGGTTCCGTTCTTGAGACACGTCGTAAGCCGGAACATTGTCAAAAATCCTAAGAAAACCTTACTTTTAATGCTTTAGGTGCATTCAAAACTATGTACGGCATTCTTATTGCATTTTTCATAAAAAAAAAAATTTAAATACTGATTATTTTGCATTTTTGGTGTCAAATTTCATCTGCCAGATCAGCTTTTGTAGGTGTCGTAACTTTAGAACATGCGTCGTAACCCTGGGAATAATTTCTGATGAATATAATTGAAAAGCGTCGTAACCTCGGAACGTCGTAACCCGGGGACTGCCCATATATGGTATCCATATAAAAATTAATGTACATTAGTTATCTATCCTTCATACGGTAATAAAAAAAATTTTTCTAGCAAGAAAGTTGTCACTGGTTATTTTTCCTAATTGCAGGTAAACAGTTGAAGGCATCTCTTATAAATCAAGAGTATTACCCACCAGAAGTAAATTCCATATTTCCCCCAGAGAAACTTCTCATTATGCCAAATCTTGTGGAAATCTTCCCAATAGCCCGCAGAAGATTCTTCAAGCGCACTTCGTCGGCCATGTGGACGACTCCACCCCACAAACTAGTAGATCATTAAGAGCTTGTAACTTATTGTTTATAAGTTGAGTTGATGTTTAGATTATTTCTAAAATTGTATAGTAGCGCACACACTTTAGGTTTTAAGACTCATATAGCGTGCATGATGGATGCGAGAGTTGAATGTCTTTGCGAATGATATAAAGTGCGAGTATTCAAGAATTCTTAAAAGCACTGTTGTATAAAGCCTGATGTTACGAGTAAATCATGTAAGTTTCCTTGAAAATATTTTTTGCAGTAACTATAGATTTCCTTGTCTTTACTCCTTTCCTTATGACACTACGGACAGAAAAGTGATTGTAAATTATCCTTGACTTCACATCATTTAAGTAAACCGTTTCTGTGTATAACAGCTAAAGTTTATTTGCAAGTCAGGGGAGAAGAATTAAACAAGTAAGCAAAGTTTTAGTTAAGTTTACATAATTCTGAAATTATAACAATCATGTAAAGATCTCATGTTTGAAAATGTGGGTTTGGCAATATTTTTGTTAACAGCCAACTTGATTAGATTCAGTATTAAAATTCATTGTATATTTTCAGTTTAATCCCAAATTCTCTTTGTTGGCTTTCAGGGAAAATACAGATCCTTTTATTTTTTTGTTTTTTTATTTATTATTTTTTTTTTCCTGAAAGAGAATGTTGCTCTAGAACATGTAATTTTAATGTTTTTGTATATAGTTTGAATAAAAAAAAATAAGTTACACATTATTTCTCAAACTTTAGGATCCACTGCTATTTGAAAATGAATGCCATTTATACCTAACATTTTTGTAATATTGATTAGTATATGCTTACTGGCAGAATACATTGTTGGTTTTTATATTGATTTTTTGTATTTAACTGCCTATTCTCAGCTGCAGAAATGTACATAGTATGCTATTACTGTTGGCAAACATGCCATCATTTCAGTACTAAATAAATTGAACAAAGCAAATAATTTCACAGTAACACAATACTTGTTTTCTGCTGGTCCACTATTGAGATCAATAAGAGTAGGTGGATTTCTTCTTACTCCCACAGCAAATATTACTCTCTCCAGCCATTGTGAAAGACTATCGAGCCAAGTAACTACAAAATGTATTCAATGCCCAGTATATCCCGCAGGCAATAGAAGGCACAAGTGCTGAGCTCCTTGGTGGAAGAAGTAGCAGGAACAAACGAACCCTTAGCAGGCACTTAGTCCAAGAATGTTAAAAAAAAGAGGTTGCCTTCACCTTCTCCTGATACTCCAAATTTCCTATAGCTGGTGTAGCCAACAAGATGAAGGTAAGAGGTAATGAGCAAGGAATAAGGTCTTGCCTAAAAAGACCTCAGCACACATGAATAGATTGAAACAGGAAGAGCAACTCCTGCTTAGCATATTAATACCAAGTTTGTCCCCTTTTAAGACAGTAAGAAGAGGCAGAAAGAAAGGGGAAACCAATTTTAAAATTAAGGATCCAAAAAAGGTTCAGTACTGTCAGCAGATACCCATTTTATCCTCTCCCTGCTTTTTCCCACACCTTATCACTGAAGCAGACGCCAGCAGTCCTGATCTTTAAACGTGACACCTCTTTCAGCAAAAAATATCCAGCAGTTTGCTGTCTCAAGAGTTCAGCCTTTAAACCCACAACCCCTCCACTCCCATGCTCAGTCACAACCAAGTAAGAATATGGTTAGAACGAGAACATGCCTCACTTCTTGTGCGCACTTCACACACAAGAAAGGTGGAAGAGATTGCAACTGTTCTGGAGAGCACTTGTGCCAAGGTGGTGGTGCTGGTTATCCTCTATATACTGTCCACCAAGGAGAGCATGAGGAATAAACAGGTTGTCCATAAAGTCCCAGTACCATTACAAGTATTTATTGCTCAGAAATCATAAAACAGAGTAATGCAGTTTTTTGTAGAATGTTCTACATTTTCTCAAGTTTACATTCAGAGCATTTCATTGTACAAAAATGCATTAATCTAAGTTATATGGTTTCTGAGCAATAAATACTTGTAATGGTACTGGGACTTTATGGATACCCTGTATATAACCTGTACTGTTCCTGAACTACAGTCTGCACTCACAGGACACGGTGTGAAAGGGCCTGTTACAATTTGGGTTGGAAGGAAATAAGTTGAAGGGGTCTGCCAACATCAAGTTAAATAACTTCAAGCTTGCACCAAAGTATACTAGAAAGTTCTGGCTTTTATTCTTGTAGGAACAAACAATTGTTCACATCCTTCACCTCTTGATCCTTTTTCAAGGAATACCTATCGGCCAATATGTATTCCCACAGGAACAAATAATAATCCACTCAGAAAACCACCACCCACCAAAGGATAACAGTCAGCCATTTATTGCCGAGATGTAACTGCACTAGCAGGACATATGGAGACAGGTGGCGAGATTGGATATCTTGGAGGTTGAACAGTGCGGACAGCTCCAAGTTTTTCCAAGTCTAATGGCTGTAGCTACCACGGTGACAAGAGGCAGAACTAAATCTTTGACTTGGCCCACAAAACCAAAATCTCCAGCCAACCACTTTTAGGATTAAGGGGTCCAGCCAGAACCCTTATATATGTGGGTATAGGGCGAAAAATGCAGTCATGAAAAAATTCAAGGAGCTTCATGTGGCAAATGAGAACACGTATACGAAATATTTTGTCAAAATTCCTCTTACTTTTGTAGTTACAGGGTAATTAGTAAACATAACTCAATAAGCCAAAAACATTGATCTGTACAAGAAAATGCAATATTTCTTCTGTTATCTTAAATTTGATAATTATTGTCAAAAGGAAATTGTGATCAATGGCATCTGTAGAGATTCCAAGAGTTGCAGAAGGGGAAGTCAGTCAGCTACCAAGCACAAACCCCAAGTAGTCTACATGTTCGAGTTTCCCTCTGACATTCGCTTCCTTTTATGTATGTTTATCTTTGTTTTGGCAAGAATTTAATCATGCCAATGAGGAAAAGACAAGCAAAACATCTCGCTAACATACAGACAAAAATTCGCTCTAATATGATTACAGAATATCATAATGTACGCGATATTAACCTAGTTAGTGAAGAGACAGGGAGGGTTGCGCAGTAAGTAACGCCCCCGTCTTCAATGACGCACACGTCACACTGTATCCCAGGCTACAATCTTTGAGCAAAGGGATCTTCATTTATGACGACTAACATAGTTTTGGTTTATTTATACCCAAAAAGGAATGTGAAATTCAAAATAATCATGATTTATTAACATTGTCTTTGTAAAAAGAGAATACACCTTCGAGTTTCACCTCTGACATTCTCTTGCATTTATGTTGTTTTTCTTTGGTTCGGCAAGAATTTCATCATGCCAAGGAAAACATCTCGCTAACATACAGCAGAAGAAAATTTGCTGTAATAAGCAGAGTTAGTGAAGGAGAGAGAGTTGCGTAGGAATGAGTGCCCTGTCTTGCCTGACGCAGTCCCCCAGGCTAAGATATATGAGCAAAGGGATTCATCATTTATGATTAAATTATGATAAATAAAATAGTGTTGGTTTATTAATACACAAAAAAGAAATATACATTCATAATAATCATTATTTATTAACATTGTCTTAATAAAAATACGAAGGAAAATTTTGAACGCCCTATCTCAAAACTATACTTAATGACCTTCAAAATCTATCTTCTCACTTAGTTTTAAAGCTATAACATTAATTTTGGTATATAATTCAGAAAGACATAGAACAATCAAATAAAGCCCTTTTTTCCTATTTTTGTTTCGTCTTTTATAAATTTTTCTTTCCAGATTTATAGGGTTTATTTTTTTACCATAATGAAAAATTCATATCTAGCAAAAAAATGACTTAGCAAAAAAAAACTCCTCATTCGATTGGAGGTCTACATCAGGTCTATATATGGTAGTAATCCCAGGTCTTAATATTAAATATTAAGAGAGGAGATAGAATTGGAAAAATGGTTATTTTCGGGATAAATTGCCCTGGCGTCACAAAACTGAAGGTCAGAGGCAAAAATCATATGCAGTTTGGAGACATCCCAAGTCACCTTATTAAGTGGTATGAATATCAAAGTCCTGTCCTTAAAAAATGGCATTAGCCGGCCGGCCCCCTTAAGACCATCTATTTGCAAAGTTACTTCTACCCTACTCACTCTATACTTGCACATTCTTGTGCACACAACTTTGTCTGCATAGGCAGTATGTAACATTTTAGAATATAGCGTACTCTTTCAGGACAACCACTGCCCCCACAGGTTCTCTGGGGGCTTTCACTACAGCGCTGCATAGGAACAGGATACAGCTCTGCAATTTAGATTGGGGTTATATTGGTACTCTCCTCCTCACCAGCTTTTCCCATTTTGAAGAAATGAGTTACCAAACCAAATTTAAAGGGCATCTTACTTTAGTAGCAGGATTTAGTGTCCCTTGTCTGTCAGAATAATCTGTCTTCATCTCTGAACAGAGGTTCTGAGGCTGGATTTTCTTGCAGTAGATGTTGCTTTTAAGCATCGTGATTTTATTTAAAGCTGTGAACATAGAAGCATTGTTAGGTTTATAGTTTTTGATGAGTATGGCAGCTTATTTCAATTGGCTTTATTAATGTCACAAAAGGTAAGCAATATAGTTTCAAGGTAACCAAATAAAAATGGAATGGCATGATTTACTGTCCTGAATTGTGGCTGCTGTTGACAAAAACAGTAAGGCATAATGTACCTGAAGCTGCACCAGGTCATGCTGCTGTGCAGAACTGGAGAATTCTTACTGTAAGCTCCAAATGTTCAAGGAAAACAATTTATAAAGAAATAGCTTTTATTATAATGAATGTGATTTAAAAACTCCATACAAACTGAAGGAAGATCTTTCTCATAGAGAAATTGTAAACTAAAACTATCAAAAATATTTGGTATATCTCAGAGACTTCCACAGGTTATGAGCAACATGATGCAAGAGAAAAAGAATGGAAAAATAAACCTAATACTGTGCAAAGACAACCTCTGCGGAAGACTATATTTCTGGTCTTTTCCACATGAGGGGCAGACACTGTAAGCAATTTTGTGGGAGGATAGCAATCACATGTGGTCCAAGTCATAGGTTTGCCTGCCTATCTTGGACGGTTTGATCTGGTAACTTGAAAAGCAAGAGAATTATGGGCAAATCAGAGTGCCGATTGTGTCTTCCCCTGCCTGTGTGTGGAAGGACCATTACAGCAGCAGTATAAGGCACAAAAATACACTAATATTGCATTCAACATAAGCATACCAAATTGTCACTCCACAAAAGGATGCAAGGCAAATTCTCTCAAAGATGATTATGTGGTAAAGGTACTAATTCATTCCATTTGAACTCCTAATAGACAATTTACAATAAATTTTATCAGTAAAACACTCTAGTACTTATTTATAACAAAGATTTAATATGAATTCTCTATCATTTCTGAAAATTAAAATTTCTGCATGAACAGCACCATTCCAAGAACTTTAATAAACTTTTCATGTTGCTTATGTTTTAAAACCTGTACCATGCAAACATAAGTTTTTTTTTTTCTCCTAAGTAGCAGATCACAGACTAATAGAAGAAATCTTTGTATATCATAATTCAGTTTTGGGAACATTTGCAAGCCACATAAACCTAGGTTTTATGAACCTTTATAGAAATGTCTTGCTGCTAGTATATAAGTATTGCTAAAAACCTAGAAAAACTTATGCCATTTTAATGTTACATTAGGAATATAAATGACCTGTCTACTAATTTTGCAAGTGAGCAATATTTGATCTTGACATGTCCTATATAAAATTTAAAGATGCCTTTGCTTCAAACCATCTTAATCTCGCCAAATAACAGCAGTCAACAACCAGCATACATATAAAATTTGGGAAAACTACAAAAAAAAAAAAAAAAAAAAAAAAGGAGGTAAGGCACAGCTGGTCAAGAGTATTACAAAAGATGTATAAAAACCACTTGACAAAAACCAAGTCAAAAACATAAGCAAAATCCATGCATTCCACTTATACAGAATAACAAATGGCAATATAAAACAGCATCACATATTACAAAACACAACAGGTATTTCAGATATTTTAGAACTATAAGGCAGATTGATTCTCCAGTAAAAGTTGCTTTGAACACAAAAATTAGATTAGGTTGTGGAAAATCTAAAAATCATTAAGTTTCTCATAACATCCCTTAATCTTTTTGTTATTCCTAGATGAAACTGATATTGAACCAATAACATATAAAATCAAAATATAATCTATTAATGCCTAAGTATAAATACTAAGCTTTGCAGTAATATTCTCTTCCTGTACAATTTTTGCATCTCAATAAAGGGGTTGTGCCATCAGTACACTGAGCACACAACTAAAAAAGTCTAGTGTTACTTTAACCCATAGCTGCAACCACTTTTTAGTCTTGCTTTATAGTACATCCACTTACTCTTCCTGTTTTCCATTTTTCTACCACACCTCTCTATTTGTACTTGGTGCAAATGTGGAATTTTCTTCTGTTTCACCTTTAGAGCCTTTACTTCAACTCATTTATATTTTAGAACTTTAATCTTGCTGTCCAAACTCCCCTATTCAGTCATCATGCACAGATGGCTTACACATGTAATAGCCTTTATGCTCAATTGCCATATGCTTGGCTTTATCACCTAATTTTTATGATTCATTCCTTCTGGGAAAAACAAAAATTTAAGTTTGCACACTCATTTCATAAAATCTAACAGAAAAAGCTCCTGAATGACAACAATAAGCATCAAGAACTTTTCAACCATTTGAATGATGGGAAAGGCTACTACCACTTATTTTCATTAATCACTCCAGTGGTTGTGTGTGGGTCTTCATGGCACCTTTGCTTCTACAGGAACCCTCCACTGATTCAGTCCAGTGCAATGCCCAGCAAACCCACAAAAACAACAAATTCCTGATAAAACCACCTCATCCACAGTTGCCTAGAATATTTCTTTATCCTTGTCCTAGTTACATCTCTTGCTAATCTGTCATCAATTTTAATTGGCAGTCTCATAAACAATAGCTGGTTGTTCACTGAAACCCATCGCCACCATACATACTAGTTTAGCAATTGCCCTTGAATTCTTACATGACAAATACCTCTTCTCCCATTTTAATAATTTACGTTGCTAGCCTCCACATTGGACATGTTTATGACAGTAGTACTTGAAAATACCTGACATTTTATAAACTGAAAAATCTTGGTATTGTTCATAAAGCTGTCTATATTACAGAAATGGCATTTAGAGCTACAACTTAACTCACTGAATTAGTAAATTTGGGCTGCCAAACAAAGCAGTGGGGCACTTTTGAGAATTCAGCACTTAGGATGGTGTAAAGAGGGAGTAAGAGAGCGTGATAAATGCAATCCTAGAAATAAAGTTGAAGAAGTACATTATAGCTGAAAAAAGATTTTTCTATTCTCTCTCTCTCTCCCATGAAATCTTTTTATATATTTGCTCAAAAATATACCCAAAGGTTGCTGTTGGTTGTAGTTCTTATCTTTTATGAGTTTACCAGTTTATATATACGTAATTGTAATTTTGCAGAGAAATACAGGAAAAATATATGTAATCCAAAAAAGTTACTGTATCTTCGATCTTGGTAAATTTACGTAAATAGTTCAAAACAAATATATTCAGAATTTGTTATTGATTTTAGTTCTTATCTACTTTGATATTTTGTGAGCTGTAATTATAATTTTACAAAATAAAATCAGAAAAAACATGTATAACTTGGTAAAATTTATGAATATCTTGTAAGAGACCCCACAACGGATAGTAAATACTAGTCTTTTTCAACTTCTCACTGAAGGTACGAAGAATTTTTTTATAATGTTTTTCTTACATCATGTGCATTTGCTTATCTTCCTTTCCACTGATTTTTATTTATTTATTTTTTTTTTAAATTCGCTGATCTCAAAGTTGGCCTGGGATGTTGCATTTTTTTTTAACCCAGCTCTTGAAGATTAACTGAAAATGGAGATACTACTACTGACAAAATTTCTCCCCAGTTATTTGTTGCCCAATCTCAGCATCACTGTCAATCACAATTTAGACATCAACACAAAATTTTCAACTACTAGTGTATCAAGGGGCTATTCATCAGACATCAAAATCTATTGGATGTTTGTCATTTTGATACAATGAATTCCAAATTCAAATAGACTGGGTTTAATCTTACAATCTGTTACTAACATGTTCATTGTTCCATATTACACTGCCAATTTTATTATAATAGGTTTTAGATATGTTATAAAATCACTAATAGGAATACATATAACATGAGTGACCTAGTCTAGTAGTTGCAGCTTTAGGGGCTTTATTCCCAGATTCCTACATTTTTATATAATTTGTGAAGTGAAAATTTATTTGATGTACTACAAAGGTATTTTTATGGTTTATGATTCTGAAGGATTTGTAGTCTAGCTCTTCTAGTCACTAAAAATTACAATTTTCTACGATGGTATTGTAGTCTAGCTCTTCTAGTCACTAAAAATTACTATTTTCTACGATGGTATAAGTATTTTCAATAATTTTAATGGCTTCTCTAATTACACATACATATTCTAGTATGAAATCAAACACTGCAGTAAGATGGAACACTAAAAGGTGTTGGACAGCGAGACCGAAGAAAAAAAAAATTGGGAATGGCAGTAAAGTCAAAGGCTAAAAAGTGGATGCAGTTAGGAGCCAAAGGGATGCTGTAAACACCATTTGGTAATGCCTGAAGCACACCAAGTTGAGTGCACTTGATGACACTAACCCGCCAACTGAGATTACAGTCTATGAGCTTCAGACTAGAGATGTACCAAGATGTCTGAAAATGGGATTTGCGGATGTGGATATCAATTTTTTGAAATTTGTGGATGTGGATATCAATCTTTTAAATTTGCAGATATTTAATGACCATACCTTTGCGGATTCAGATACTTTGTAAATCGAAATAATTTAGATATGATATTGTTATGATACAATAAAGTTTGTTCATACTTACCTGGCAGATATATATATAAAGCTGTATTTTCTGAAGTCCGACAGAAAATTCAAAAAAACTTCCGGCACACACAGTGGTCGGCCAGGTGGTTAGTACCCATTCCCGCCGCTGGGAGGCGGGTATCAGGAACCATTCCCATTTTCTATTCATAATTTTTATTTCCACTGTCCCCCTGAGGGGAGGTGGGTGGGTACTTAATTATATATATCTGCCAGGTAAGTATGAACAAACTTTATTGTATCATAACAATATCATTTTGTTCATGAAACTTACCTGTCAGATATATATATATAGCTGAATCCCACCGTTGGAGGTGGGAAGGGACAGAATAGAAGGATTTTGGGAAACAAATGCATGCAGATGATTTACATCTTGGTTCCACCTGTTAGCATTGCTGGCTTTGTGGTTATTGCCACGTAAGTCTGCTTGTGCTACTCGAGTTGCCAGCGAGGTAGAGACCTATATAGCTGGTGCACTCCAGATGATCTGTCAACAGGGGCGAGACCACGACGTGACTAGACCATATTGACCATACCATGAGGGCTAAGAAGTAAAATAAATATATATATAAAAATATATATCACCACCTGACCAACCTAGCCAAAGTTAAGGTGTGTTAACTAAGGCTTAAGAGTTAAGAAGTCACCGTTGTCGGCGACTCAACTACTAAATTAAGAGCTCTTCCTAACCATTTTCTACAGGATAGGATGAGTGGTACTACTTGCCCCCAAGATTGTGTCTGCAGACACGTATGGCCCTAGCGAGCAGCAGATCTCATATGCCATCTTCACATCTCGCAGGGAGTGTGAATTGAACACAGAGTTGCTTCGCTAAAACATGGTACTCAGGATGTTGCTGAGTGCCATGCTCTGTTGAAATGCTTCCGAGGCCGCGCCCTCACCTCGTGAGCATTCAAATCAAAAGATTTCAAATCTTTGTGCCAACACAATGAAGGAGCTTTTTTGAAAGAACTCCTTAACAATAAAGCCAGGGTGTTCTTCGATATGGGCAAGTCTGGTCTTTTCGGAACACTGCAGATTGTCCGTACGACTTCGACTTTCTTGAGTTTTATGTAGATAAAACTTGAGAGACCTGACAGGGCACAGGACTCTCTCTGGCTCCTGCCCAATAACTTGTGCCATCCTTGATTCCAAGCTCCTGGCCCAAGAACAAGACGGGTTTCCATTCTTAGGCCACAACGGAAGGCTTAGAGAACGCACCGCCTTGTGTTCTCTAATGCCAAAACTTCTGACGATGGCTGAAAACCTCACTAACCCTCTTTGTCGTATCTAGGGTGGTTAGAAAAAGGCCTTCCTGATCACGTGCAAGAAGTTAACAGGTAGGAGATGTTCGAATGCTTTGACATCAAGAACTTCAGACTATGTCTAAGTTCCATATTGAAAGCTTCGATCTGGACATGCACAGTCAGTCCGTCTGTACTAAGTCAGGTGACGACCAGTTGACCAGTCAGCGCATCAAGGACAGCAAGGCTGTACCCTGAAGACCATAAGGCACTATTCTTCGCTGAAGGACTGGAGTGTCTGGACTGCCTGGGCGATTCAAGCTAAGCAAACCTTGGGGTATGAACGCAACCCAACGTCGTTAGCGAATCAACTCCTGAGCCACTCCTGACTCGAGCTTCTGGTGCCAGGAGAAAGGAGCGAGGAGCAAAAAGGCGATTCAGTCCCGAAGGACGAATGCCTGACAGTCCAACCTGGTCTCATGTTAAACGATCATCGGGGGGGGGTGTGTAAACGCAACCGACTTCGTCAACAAGAAACTCAGGGCTACTATGTGTCTCCTGATCTCGCACGAGTGTCTGACTCCGAGAAAACAGGTGAGACAAAAAGTAGATGGTGAGCGAGTTTCGAGATTCCACAGAACTCAAAGATTGTGAAGGGCTTTGTGTTTGACAGAAGCAAATCTCTGAGCCCAAAGGCGTCAACAACATATGTTTGCGTATTCTTTAATAGTTGTGACTGCCAGCTTATCCCATTCTTCAAACGGAAAGGGAAGACGGCAATCTTATGCTGTCAACATCTCGATAGTCTGAACGTAGTCAGACTCAGAGCGGAGAGGTTATAGGTACCTTTCGTGTTAAAGTAGACCGACTCTCTCGGAAAAGGTCCTTGGAAGGAGCGTGACCTCTGTTGAATCTAGGATCTTGAAGGCCAACATGGGGCGATTAGCGTCATTGTCGCTACCTGTGATGGTATAAATCATTCTTATTACATTCCTAGCGTTTGAAAAGGGGAAAAGAGGACTAAAACATCCATCCCTGTTCATATCATAGCGAAGAGATGTATGAAAGGACGTCCCTAAAGTCTCCATAACTCTCAACATACTTCTAAAGAAAGATTCCACTCGGAAGTCAGTAGTTGCTGCCGTCGATCGAGACGATTCGTACGGACTTTTGCAATCCTGTAACGAACCTCTAGAGGATCGTTACATTCTACGCCTGTTGTTATAATAGGCTCTTTCTCGTAAACCCGAACAGGGACCGAGAGAAGATACTTCCTAAGATATGAGAGAGCTGTGGAAGATCAGAGTTGATATGGACCACTGGTTCCAAAACTCGTTTCCAGGACTGGAGGGACGACAGAAATTGCTTCAAACTTCTTTCAGATTATGATCCAGGACATCTGAAACCCTCTCCAGATGTCCGGCACCTTCTTTCTATCACCTCAAGTGATACTTAACGCACCGAGAGATGTTCAGAATCATTCCTAGATCTTTAATAAAATTTCAGTTTCCCGGTAGGAAAAAACTGTAGAGGTCTGAATTGCAGTCTATTCAGGGAAACAAACTTCTTTAGGAAGGAAATGGTCCCCAGCAAGCTATCCATTCCCTCACACAGTATGTTTACTTCCCTAAAAAGGCTGCGCTTTGCCTAAGCAGGAGAGCATATAATAGTGAAATGTTGCGGTAGACTCGTAGTCCTATACCGTGCGGTAACGAGCACCGAAAGGAGTAAGAGATATCTCTGAGAACATAGTAAGGCAAAACGAATGCAATGTTTATTCATTCATGTAAGAAATCCCCTCAATCTTAGCTAAAGTCCGTGATTGTAGGGCAGAGATACAGTTAGTCAGTCATCCGCAGGAGAGAGAGAGAGACGTAACTGCCCGCACAGAGATACGGTTAGTCAGTCAATCCCGCAGGAGAGAGAGACGTAACCTAGCGCGCATGACAGCGAACGAGCTGGTACTGCCTCGTTTGGACTGGCGGAGAGGACAGTGACAGCAGCAGCTTACGATCGTCGTCTCTTAACTTTATGCCTGGGTTGCCAGCTACCCTATTCTACGAAGAAATAGGTCCGTAATTTTTAGCATAAAGAGACTCTCAAGCTGGTATATTTAAGCGAAACAGAAAACGCTAAATATATAGATGCGTTTGTGTCGTCATAACACTACCATACAACGGTAAAAGATAAATCGGAAACTCCTGGAAGGCTGCAGGGTGTAACGATTAAATGTCCTTAAATTAATAGACAATAGACCTCTCGGTTGCCATCCGAAGAAGAGGTAACTACAGCAAGCGTATATGACTTGAACCAACCAGTAGTAAATAACGCAAGGCAAAATATGATATTATATTGCAATAAAGTTTTTTCATACTTACCTGGCAGACATATATACTATAGCTGAATTCGGAAATACAGCTACATACATATCTGACAGGCAAGTTTCATAAACAAAACTCAAGAGAATTGAAGCGGACAGCTCAAGCTTCTTATGTTATTGGACATAATCGTTCATTGACGTAGTCTACAAGTCTATTTCTTGTACGAGTCTGCGAATGATGAATGAGAGCTCTTCCGAATCTTGTCAATAAGAGCTTATCCGCTTACGCAATATAAAGTTAATGAGAAGTTTGTCAATGAGAACTAACCCATTTACGGGACAAAGAGATAATTGTCAATGAGGGGATACCCCACCTTACTTGACAAAACGATAGTATATTTCAATGGGGGAAATTCACTGAATTGACACAACGTAATCCAGGAAGTCGAAGCATTTTTTATTTTCGATTCCGTCTCAAACGAGGAAGGGGCAAGAATCCTGTTAAGAGACGGCTTACGACAGGTAGAACGACGATGTTCAATTCGGCAGCGTAGTCCCGACTAGGAACTAACAAAATCTATCATCTGAAAAGCCCTTTCAGATGGGCTAAAAAGCTTGCAAAATTATCCTGGGAAGAGGAAGAAACTCTCCAACCAGCTTCCTCTCCCGTATCAAAATTTATTGCAGTATGGCAAAGGAAGTCCTGTCTTGCGCTTTCCTCCTTTTGATGAGTGCCTTTGCAAGAATCCTACTGAACGTTGCCGAGAGTCCTGACGTGCAGGACGTCGAGCTTTTACATAACCCATAGCTGCCTTACCGCAAAGTCTTGACTGCGGTAGAGCAAAAGAGATCTTTCCTTGAGCTTTCCATAACTCCATCCAATCCTGGACTTTACGAAAAGCAATATTACTGACAGAGACCTCTATAATTCACGAAACCCGTGGTCTTGCTGGGTTTCGAAAACGAAGTTGCCTTTCACTTTAAGCTTCCTCCGAAGCACTGCTTACTTCACATTCTTCGCAGGCGATGTAGAAGGGATCACCGAAGTTAGGTAAAAAATCTTTAGGCCCAAATCAGCTTGAAGACTTCAACAGAAACGTTCAGCCAGGCGCGCTCGGCGTCCACTGGCTAGCAGCGAGCACGCTCGGCGTCCACTGGCGAGCAGCGAGCACTCTCGGCGTCCACTGGCGTGCGCTCGGCCTCGGCGTCTACTGGTGCGCGCTTGGCGTGCACCCGCGCGCGCCTGGCGTCCATCCGAACGTCCCGTCCAAGCCGAGCGTCAAAAAAAAAAAAGCGTGCAGAAAAGCGTCACGCTCCTGACAGGCGTCAATGCAAGCGAAACTGCCTTCAGGGAAGAGCATTAGACATCTCGGAGAGAAAACCGACTGCACGAAGCAGTCTCAGGTGAAGGGTTGATCGTGTGAGAATACGCGGGGCGAGGGAACGCCTTCTTATTCTCACAGCAACAAAGCTAGGACGTCCGCGCTCAAAAAGCGTCCTGCTAATATGACTTGCTTTCCCTTTTCTCGGTGGAAAGACGTACACGAGTTCAGGCGACGTTCGCCTTCTTACTTCTCACTGCAACGCATGACGAGAGAGAGAGAGAGGACGTGAAACGTCCTCTTCTATAAAGCTTCTATTTAGAGGGAGCGAGTCTTTCCGAAAGCTCCAAACCCTGCGCAGGGAGGACGCTTCGGAGGACGAGAAGCAATCCTTCAGGATTCGTGCACGCACTTTGGCAGCCTGGGAGTAACTTCAGGTCTGCCGAAGGCACGTCAGATCGGTGGGAGTTCCTCGTAACCCTCCTTCGGCTTTCGACATGCTCTCTCCCTGTTCCTGGGAGTCAAGCAGAGGTCCCGGCCTAGAGGCGAAATAAGGCCGATCTGACGCACCCTCCACTACACAAGGGCACTGTCACTGCACTTAGCCACTTCACTTTTGCTCTCCAAAGCCAGCACTTTCGATTCTAGGTTACGAATCGATAGAGTATCAGAGAAAGGTCAATACCCTCTACAGAAACTGTTTAGGGCCCGAAGGCAACATTACAGGGTTAGGAGTAACAACTACAGAAGTAGCACTCTTCACCACAATGATAGGAGAGCGAGCACCTTAGATTCCAAGATACAGATGGAATCTATAACGTAAAGGGCATTACCTCACGAGACATATTTATAGCCCGTAGGCCATACTACAGGGTTAGGCAAAATAAAGTCTACAGGTAGGTTAGCCTACCCTGACTTTGTTTACTGATTAATTGCGTACATACGAATCATACGTCTTCCTTACGGAATTAGACAAAGTCTCACACTCCTTACATGACAAATCTCAACAAAGAAGCAAGACACATAGCCCTCGTGCATATCGAGTGCGGAACTACCGAAGCTTTCAGTAGCCACACCCTATCTTAGCAGACAACACCCATCTGAAACTAGCCTAACTAGATTCAAGATATACAAAAATGAATCATATTCAAAACAATTTAAGATAGCGTATGCCTAACCACAAATCCAAGTCAATAAATCAACAGACAATTAGGATATTTAGCGGCCATGAAGTTTCCAAAATCCTAAGACGGAGGTACTGAAAACAGGTGTTTCCAGCACCGGCGACAGAAAAATTATGAATAGAAAATGGGAATGGTTCCTGATACCCGCCTCCCAGCGGCAGGAATGGGTACTAACCACCTGGCCGACCACTGTGTGTGCCGGAAGTTTTTGAATTTCTGTCGGACTTCAGAAAATACAGCTATATATATATCTGACAGGTAAGTTTCATGAACAAACTACTATTTAATTGTTAAATACGATTTTCTGTCACATAATTCAAAATTGTGTGTTACTGCATAATATTTGATGTACTAATTGAAAGTAGAAACATAAGTGATACTCATGTGTGTGTGTGTAGTATATACTTTCATATGAATTTACAGAATAACAGCAATACATGAACATTGCAATACCCTGCCTTTATGATTACACAGCTGTAAATGACATGAAATTACTAAAACAAATATGCTGCTATAACAGAGCTACTCATAAAGTATATACTGTATGCAATGTGTAAATGTGTTCTGTATAATAAAATGAAAAAGCAAAATAAAAAAAATAAAAAAAATTAAAAATACTACTTTTACCTACAATGTACGAGTATGAACTACATATGTATTGAACACTGATCAGGGGGTCTGCCTTTTCAAACTGCAGATGTTCCTTGCAATGTTAATGCGGATGTTAATAAATTGTCAATGTGGATGGATGTGGATTTATAAAAAATGTGCATAATCCGAGGATGTAGATATCCGATACATCTCTACTTCAGACGTCGTATCCTGTTTGAATACAGTTATTTCTACAATTATTCAGCCTACTGGGATGTTATGTTTTTAAATGATAAGTGCTTGAAGTAGCAGTTTATTTTTCCCATCAATGATTATCAGGATTTAAAACTTGCCAGAAATGATCCTGTTTGGCAAACCATCACAGCTAATCTACTTTTAAATCTGCATTATTCCTCACATGCCAATTAACTGAATTGAAAGGCAGTATCAACTTTCTACTGTAGTGCCATAAACGTAGTGCATGGTACCAGAAATTTCTCATTTACGTATTTAATTCAATTAATAATCTGTAAAGTTAACTTCTGATATTACCACTGATGGCAATGTTTGCAAGTTCAAACACGAGTCTTAGAAAAACTGGTGTGCTTTTTTCATGTAACCATATACGTACTACGTACTTTTTTGCTGACCTCTCTCTTTTGCTGGTCATTAATTACTGGCTTCACATATAATTCTAATTTATGCAAGTTATGGGTGTCTGTTTTACTTGGAATATTTCCATAAAGCAATTGATGCTTTTCTTTTTACTACAAGCTTTTTATAACTATGAGATATCAAGATTTTCTTATTACTGACCTTGTCTACAGAAAAGCTAACTTGAAATTCTGAGTAAATACACGTATCACAATGCACCCATCTTATGGGCAACCTGAACAATGCAGCTTTGTCCTAATAATTAAGTCTTACAATATAATCTAAGCATCTTACAATACAAAATAAGCTAATTTAATGATGATAACATTGTACTACAAACCTATTATCAGTCAATGTGGAGACCAAGCTCAATACACCTAAATTAGAAAAAAGTTTAGAGTTGGTACTAAAGCATAACTATTTCTAACTGTGATGAATTACTGTACTTATAGCAATGAAGATAGGGAGCTTCCTCAGTAGGACGACATTATAACTGAATCCTCACAACTGCACTGGTTTTTAAATGAGATTCTAAATTTCACCTACACAGACTGGAAACAATCGTTTTTATATAACAACGGTTCATTTTGAGACCAATTCTTTTGCTCAATATTCAATATCAATATACACATACATGCAGCCAAACTAACTTTTTCTAGTACTTCCATGTACTGTAAAAATTAGGCGAGATTTTCCTAGCAACAAAACTGCCTACTTTTCTCAACAAATATATAAACAGCAAAGGGGTTGCTAAATCCATACTATCTGTAATTAGCTCTGTCCAAAGCTGCTAACAGACCTGAATACAAACAGCTACTTTGCATGCAAATTAATGAAAACATGGAATCCACTGACAAAGTCTGTAGATCCTTAGTCTGTTTAAGAGACCATCAAGGGATGAAATTTAACGTACAGGTATGGGGTACAGAAATCTTTGACACATCAATATTCAAATAGAAATTTCATGTACTCTATATAAAAAGAAAAATTTAGCATACATTTCAAAATAAACAGAAGAAAATCAGTTCTTTATGAAGTTCCTGAATATATATACATTAGTAAAATTACTACCACAAAATCTACTGAAACACTCACCCTTTCCTCGTACAAATTTTTTAGAAAAGTTTGTCACTGGCTTTGGTGCAAATAACATTTTGTACTTTCAACTATGATTATTTCTGGATAAATCAAATGTGAATAAACTAAGAAAACTCAAGAAACACACTTAAAATTTGCTGTCCAATCTTCTTTAACAAAACATTTCAGAGAAGATTAGCAAGTTCATGCTAAAGATGTATCTGCATTAGCTAAAAAAAAAAAATGTAAATTCAAAGCATAAATTTTTTCAAGTATACTTATCTGTCACAAAGTTCCCACTTTTCATTT
Organism: Macrobrachium nipponense; assembly: GCF_015104395.2. Taxonomy (NCBI): domain Eukaryota; kingdom Metazoa; phylum Arthropoda; class Malacostraca; order Decapoda; family Palaemonidae; genus Macrobrachium; species Macrobrachium nipponense. The sequence goes on along the minus strand of NC_087216.1, from coordinate 15,832,754 downwards.
AGCATGAAAGAAAAACAAAGGAAAAAATTAAAAATGGCCAAATGTGAAACTGCAAGAATTCACAATGATAATAGTAAAATCAAAGTAAAAATAAACAGTACACCTACATTAAAAAAAAAATTATTCTCATAGCAACACATCACAACATACAATGGTGTACTCCTCTTCACACTGGAAAAATTACTTATTTTGATAACCAAAAGAATTCAGTTTAAAAAACTTCCGAAAAACATTTCTATAATCTTTCAAAGAAAATAATTATCACAGCCTTTATATCATAGTAATGTTGATCACATTTTACTTAACTTTAAGATCTATCTCTTCAAACCTGTCACTGCCTGTTGCAGAGTCACCAACACTGCTATTAGTTGCATTCATTTCAATACCTTCAGTTATTTCTGTTGCTTCTCTCTCTCCAGTAGAGGAATCCTGTACTCTCTTACATTTGTTTACAAAACCCTTAAAAATACTCCATAGGGGCTTTGTTTCTCTCCAGATGTCCATCATATTGGAAAAAATATGGTAAATATTTTTTACAATAAAGGGAGACACCGCAACAGAAAATCCACCCCACAGATGTACTCTAATAATAAAATAGGTAACATTGATAAACCACAGGTGACACAATTTGTACAGGACAGACGTTACTATGCAAACAGAACTTTCCCCATAATCACAACGACTCAGCTTGACTAAAGCTATTCCTGGTAACATGAAATTTATGCATGAGAAGAATATAATTGCATTTTCAAGGTTTACAGGCAAGACAAAACGAGACTCTGACTGAATCAGCAATGCGATGAAAGTAACAGAGTCTAAAATCTCAAATGCTGTACCATGTGAAAGAGTCTGGATGTAGTAATTTCTTTCACAATGCTTGTCAGGACTAGTCTGTCCTTCCACTAAAAGAGCAAAGATAATACATGTCAAAGACATTGCTATCTTGAGTAACTGTGGACTAAGCCTATCTGTAGCTTCAAGCTTGTTTGGCACTTGGGACTTGAAGATAACAGCAATTTTGGCTACAAGTAAAACTGAGTATACCATCCAAACATAAAAAGGCAAATAATGTTTTCCAAGAATGTTAGTATGAAGTGACGCAGTTTCTTCCGTCTTAACTCTATGGTCATTCTGGCAAACATCACTTTTCTTGATTTTGTTATTTTTGTAACCACTAGCCATTGCAGCCACAAACCCAAACACCAACAGAAAATCAGGAACTAGCCAGAAGTAATTTTCAATAATAGTATGGTCACTATAAATGATGTAAACATCTAGAAGGACACCCTGTACAACAACAACTACTAACAATATTCCAGTCAAAAATGCATGATAAAGAAGTCTCTTAGTTAGCGTAAATGGACAAGCGCCTCCCGCCATTGCTGAAAGAGAGAGAGGACCTTGTAAAAAATAAGCCCAAATACACAAGAAAATGAGGAAAGGATGAAGCCTGTGCAAATGAGATCCATTAACACCCAACTTAAAATTGTTATGAAACCACATTCTAACTCTATTCAATTTTATTAAAACCAGTTAACAAAATTACGGTAATACAATGAATACACAAGCTGCATTCTTATCCAATTACCAGCTCAACCCACAAATGCACACAAAATAACAACCAAAATTTATGCAAGCAAATATAGAATTCCAAGCTTATAAGATAAAAGCATTACATACACAAGTCGTTCCTAAAAAACAGATGAACTTCTAGCCAACTACATACAGCGTACATTTTTCAAAAAATGCTTATCTCCTGCTGGGAGTTTTTTCCCAGAATTGTTTGAGTAAACAACTCACTTTTACATTTCCCCACATTAACAAATAACTAGCTCCAAAGCAATTGTGAATTATGCTCAGAGGTCAAAGCATAATGAAAGTAATCGGTACAGTACTATATAATATAGTATACTATATGCCTTTAATCTTAAAATATTAAACTTTACCTATAAAAAAAAAAAAATTAATAAATAAAAACCAGATTCATTCTAACCTAATATGCAGTGTCCTGCCACTTCATATGGTGCTTTAGCCCTCTTTAACCAACAGCCCACAGCAGAGTTATTCATCACGATCACCCCCCACAATTTTCTAAGTTGTCACCAAAAATTGTTGGTCCACAACTTTTACTCATAACATTTTGTTTTACAATGATGGAAGTGTTGTGCCCAGTGAAAATAAATCAGACATACAAGATATTTCAATTAATATATTCAAGAACATAATGTGAGGTAATCATACACCTAGTAACTTCATATTAGACATTTTACCTTCACCCACAAAACTGATGGAACAGTCTCTCCAAAAGTGAAAGTGTGGAAGTATAAAAATATGCAGATTTGGAAATTATGCTTAAATTCTATTTTCATAAGCTAAAAGGATAAATAAATTATGTATGCATAGAGACCATCAAGTCGTGGTGCATAACAAAAATAAAGCAAGCTTGAACTATATTTAAGAATTTGCCGAGATCTTCCCAAACTAACCATGAAATATCTGTGACTGACACATTAGCCTAACATTTAGTGAGGAAAAAATTATGTAATCATATTATTTGATCACTGGCACTAGTATTTCTTTCCATCTTGGCACAAAAGTTGGCAATTAGCAATGCTCTATACATTTATAGAAAGTTTTGACAGTACTCGGTACTATGTATACAACTAGCTTAAAAGTCTCTGCTAGGCCATACATACTCTCAATTCTACTGCAGATTGCAAGATAACACTACTGAATAGCATTAAGCACATCTGGACAAAAACAATACCCTTACAAATTATTACATATTTAACTTTATTTTACAAAGCTTAGGTCTACCATCACATACATATACTTATAGCAGTTTTTATTAGAAAATTATGGGAAAATTAGAAGAGTCGATTATTCCAATAATACGAATGGTCGGGAAACAGAAAATATATAGCGCAATAATGATTCGGACATTATCAGCTTCCACAATTTTCCAACCCATTAAGCTCATTAACTAACCTTGGCCTCATACAAACTTTTCAATCAGTAATTACTAAAAAATTTTGAAATGCATACCTAGTCACCCCATCCCACACACAACCAAACTAAAATAGCAACCCATCCTGTTCTATAGGTTAAGCTCCAAACTGTAGCAGCAAATTAAAATTGTTAACTAGACTAAACAAGCTAATTAAACAAGCCTATGCACCTCTTACACAATAACAGCACAATATGAACTCAATGTCACCAGGTATAAGAACACGAAATTTTCATATACTGCCATATTTAAGGGTTGAATTTTCCAATACCATCTGACTATCCTAGCAGCATTTTCAGGATTACGTACCTATGCTTACTAAAAAGCAAATACTAGTGGTCATCTTGCAATGAACCACTAATGAATATCTATCTTATCTGAAAAGAGAACAGTACCTAAGCGTAATAGTAGTTTCACTTTCAGACTGCTGCTTTGTCTTAATAATACCAATTTTTACTATAACCAGCATTTCACCTACATATTCAAGCCTGATAAATATGTACTGTACGCTTTTATGGATACCTTCAGCCATAATACAACATAGTACTGTAATACACTACTTCATTATTCATCATTACTGAAGCTCAGAAATGGAGAAAAAAAACATACAGGACAAAGATAAAGATACCTTTATGACTGGATATATCTTCTTAGTACTTTTAAATGGACAATATATATATCGGCAGTCCCCAGTTAATGGCCGAGGTTCCATTCCGACAATAACTGGAACATCACAATAATTATGGTAATAAATGGTGTTTATGATGCCATAAACACTGATAAACAGCTCAATGGAGCCATTAACCGGTTATCGGCACCGATAAACTGCTCATTGTTGCCAATAAACCTTGCCGATAAACTGCTAACTAGCCCAAAACATCTGGTTAACATTGTCACTAGCCAAGCCCCATAATACTGAAACGCTGTTAACCGAAGGCATCAGTAAGCAGGGACTAACTGCAATGGGTCTCCAGTTCCAGCCAATCCTCCTCAAAAAAATGCTTGGTAAAATATCAACCTAAATATCTCCCTTGGAAACTATCAGCTTGTGAAGATGAAGTGCTGATTGTTAGAGCAGTGGTCATACTTCTAACACAGACATGATATTTGAAGTTTCCAAAGTCCAAAGGCACACCATACATAAAAGATGATCAAAGCATTGTGGCTTAGAATTCAGTACACTAACAACAGTCTCCCCAACATGATCAAATTATAAGTTCAACTGAATATGGAATCCAGAATAGTATGTCAATCTTTAGTTCTTGCTGAATCAAGATTAAGGGGCATATAACTTGGATAGGAAGCAGTGACCTAAACATGTTACACTAGAAAACTCATCTTGGGACCCTTCTATGTGATTCTTCAAATTGGAATTTGTTCCTACAAGTGTACAAAATGACAAATTTTTAATCAATATGCTGGTAAAATTAATAAAAAAAAAAAAAAAAAAAAAAAAAAAAACTTAAGTGATTCACAGACTATTGGCATCTGTACTTGCTCACAGGGTATTTCGGAGCCCTCACAATAACTCGGGCATCCCATGAGCGCATCAGTAACTTCCTTATTGCCTTTAAGAAGACATGATTACACTCTATCTCTTTAAAGCCGGTTTAGTTCACCCATTTCCTATCTCTTCTTCCATATCTTTCTCTGGGTGAGCTCTTGTAGGTTTGTATAAGTTGTGAGAGATCATTGAGAATTTTGCCTCACCAATGAAGCTTTCTTCGAAATCTTGCATGAAACAAAGGAAATGCCTGGAGTGAGTGGGTTTCCTTGTTCAAGATTTTTAACTCGGTGTTTTAGGATCCTCACCCAACGGTGAGGTTTGCAAAGGAATATAAAATTTAGGCTAAATGCCAAGTGCTGGCATCTATTACGTCATTCAGCACCAAAAGGTAAATTGAGAATACAAAGGTTAGGGGAGGGTGGAAAATAGGATGGAAGAAAGAGCATATGAATATTGGTACAGTCATGGGGAACTAAAGAGGTTGCAGTTAGGGGCTAAAGGGATGCTGCAGAGAACCTTAAGTAATCCTACAGCACACCATGTGATGTGTACTAAGAGCACTACCACCCTTAGGTTTATCCAGTCCAGAGATCATAACTAGTCATGTATGTGAGCAGGGTGAGGTTGACTATTGTAACCAATTGATAATCCTGGCATACTTGATGCTGAGGATGACTGGCCACTGCATTAGAGTGTGGCTTTTTTTAGTAAATTTGCTAAAAAAGATTATCATAATAGTCAATGACTAGGCATTCTTTCAACTGCCCTTCACCAGCATACACCTTAGGCAAGGTACTTGTCTGTCCTGACGGAGCTTGAGCAGTTACACTAAGAAAAGCAACCACCACACATCCCAAGAAATGCATGCATGAGATTTAGGCCATGTGGCCAGTCCTTGGGCCAGGAAAGCCATTCAGGAACATCATACATAGTAAAGAATATCTACACACATTTTTATCAAGAAAAACGTGCCGTATCTGCATACATTTTTATAAAAAAAAAAAAAAAAAAAAAAAAAAAAAGTTACATATCAAAACTCACTTATTAAATGCATAAACATCATGCATTTAATTCATAATTTTTTTTTTATTTGTGTACTTAAAAAAAATGCCAAAAATCCCAATTTCCTAGAGTTTCAAGTACAGGCCACACTTCTACTTATAACCAGGAGCCGTGCATCAGTGTGTGCTCAACAGACGGTAATCTATCACAACAATCCCACAGTGTAGGCACTGGCAAACTACAAGCATGTGCTGCAGTCTCACTAAGGAGAGACCCAAATGTGAATCTAGGTCACAATGTAATAGGAATACATATGTATATAGGGTATATAAACCACCTAGTGGACTAGCTCCAGCCATCCTAACCGTGTTCAGACCCACTTTCAGAAAAAGTACTTTAACACCTCCTGACACCGGAGATGGGCACCAGTCACAAGTCGTGGGAGCAACACCTCGAGACATGAGACTCGTGCCCGGTGCCCATCTCCGGTGTCAGGACATGTTAAAGTACTTGTTCTGAAGGTGGGTCTGAACGCAGTTAAGGTGGCCACAGATAGTCCACTCGGTTGTTTACCCTAATTTTGGCCAGGCTGAAGGAATGTTGCAAAGAACCATGAATAATCTACACCTACCTATGGGTGACATGACACATAGATGTAGCGTATGCCTACCTATGAGTGACATGACACAGACAGCCAGCCTAGCGTACGCCTACCTAGTATAAGTGACAAGAAACAGATAGCCTACGCCTACCTATGGGTGACCTGACACGGATAGCTTCGGCCTACTCATGGGTGACATGACACAGTCTATGCCTCGTACCTAGGCTATGGGGGACATGACACTGATATAGTAGTCTATGCCTGCCTATGGGGGACATGGACAATGATAGTCTAGGTATGCCTGCCTATGGGTGACATGACACGGAACGCCTACGCCTACCTACCTAATATGGGTGACATGCAACAGATAGCCTATGCCTACCTATGAGTAACATGATACGGATACCTAGGTAACGTGACTAGTACCTACGGGTGACATAACACGGATCGTCTATGCCTACCTACGGGTGACATGACACAGCATCAAACTTAAATCGAACCGTTTACAGATTCCAACAGAGCCTGCCTAAAATTCGTAGTATATTTTTATCTGGACCGGTTTTCCCGTTAGGCCTACGTGTCAAAAGCCGATATTGTAGGCCTATCTGCCAAATACAGATTAAAAGTCCTAGCTGAGGATAAAATAAACAAAAATAATCCTGTAATGAGACATGAATAAATAGCTATACGCAAGAAGAGCTACGCCCTCCTACTAGGACAGGATTACGATAGACGTATTTTTCCTACATAAAACCTTTCCGTTTCGTTAAAAGCGACAATGACAATACAGTCTACTTAATCATAAGTACCCAGCAGTTTCCACTTAATCTTACGTGCTCGAATACGACAGGAAATTTTAAACAATTACGAAACACCATACCAACCTGTTGCTATCCCAGGCACACCAGTAGTAATTTGTGACGGTCGAAGGGATCGGGAAGGAGGGTTCGCCTTCGCCGTCTTTCGTAGCTACTGAATTCCTCAGACGCCGGAAATTTTATTTCTTCTCTCCGTCGAACGTGATGCTTTAGAATTTATCCAGCGAAAATTTAAATTATGCGATGGTTGACGTCGATGAAATCAAATTTGTTTTAATAGGCTTTTATTTGTGGCAAAGGTTCGCCGTCTTCTGTAGCGTTCTTTCCAATTTCCCAAAAGACAGAAAAGTCTAATTTTCCTATTCGTTAAACTTATAAGGATGCATTCAAGGAAATATTAATCCATAAAATGATTGACATATTCTTTTAAAATCTGAATATTTTTATGTAAAGCTTTAAACCGTTTGGTTGCTACGAATGACATTGTCCTCTGTAACGAGGCTCCTAGAAATAACAATTTGTCCCCGTTCTCTATTCGTCATATTGGCGGTTGTGTCATTATATATGAACAGCATCACTATATTTTTCAGAAAATTAATTTCGGAAAGCTCTCATCGGCAGATGTTTGGTTGGAACGTATGACTTACTTTACACATTGATAACAACTGTCAGAATTTCTTGGTTCAACCCTGTAAAGAAAATCAGCTGTTTTTCAAGTGCCGTCATCTGCGACACTTGGCAATGAGGTTTGATAAAGAGACTAGGAGGAAAATATATGAGTTGCGCTAGATCTTAAGGGACATTAAGTCCGCTTAACATATATATATATTATGATTAACCTTGTGAAGTAATTTACCAAGAGCTGGAAAGGTGATTAAGAATGGACAGAAAGACACGAATATGAAACAAACTTGTTATAGCGAAAAAGAAAACAGCTGTCTGGTGTGTTTCTATGAACTAGACGCACGAAATGTTGACTCTTAAGACTGCTTTTTACTCAAACGATTATGTAACGATGAGAAACATTATTCTGAGGCGAAATCAATAACAGAAGATGAGGGATTTCAAGCTCACCCTTAAGAATAGTTTCAATTGGATTTTGACAAAAGTAAAGATGTGTTTATTTTGGTTATATCTGTTTTCCCACTGAATTTCATCAGTACTTCTTGCTTATTTTTGACAATCATTATCATTACTGTCTTTCGCACGGAAACAGAAATTGGAAGGAAATGGGTCTGAAAGGTGTACCAGAAAGATAACCTCGCACCTGCCCTACTAAAAAATATTGTTGTTTAAAAAAGAAAAATGGTGGAAATAGAGAGAGAGGAGAGAGAGAGAGAGAGAGAGAGAGAGAGAGATAGAGAGAGAGAGAGCGAGAGAGAGAGAGAGAGAGAGAGAGAGAGAGAGAGAGAATATGAACGGAGGAACAGTCAAAGGAATGAAAGGGGTTGCAGCTTGCAAAGAACCTTAAGTGATTGATTGATTGATTGTGTATTATATCTGGTGTCACATCTGGGTAATTGACACCGAAATAAATTAAATATAAAAAATTAAATTTTTGATAAATTTCATATAAAAATATCTATAAATATATTATATAAAAATTTTGTTCATATATATAAGTTCTTACATAGACAATCTATGTATAATTTAAATTTGGTTAAGGAGGCCCGCCTCTCTCATAAAAATATATAACTGCTCTATATTACAATCCTTTCCAAGAATTGTAGCTAGGATAAAATTACCTACTCTGTCACGACCCAAGACAGGAAGGAACCTATGTCTCAAATTCCCAAGTCTGGGACATTCAACCAGCAAATGTCTCACAGTCAAGGGCACAGTAGAGTTCTCGCAAAACGGAGGATTTTCACGAGACATCAAGAACCCATGGGTGAGTCTTGTATGTCCAATCCTCAATCTGCACAACATCGTTTCTTGTCTCCTTGGCATATACGGATATGACCAAGGAGACACTGATGAAGTGATACTACGCATTTTTTTTTTATTGTTTTAAATATCCTCCCACTGGGACTGCCAACATTTTTTAATTCTCTGACCTACTAGAGGATACAAATCCCATTATGATAGTAGGCATCTTGTGGGTTCTGAGGAGCTGACCTTAAGTAATGCCTACAGTGCACCACATTAGGAGCACTGCTGGCACTGACACCCTACGGAGTGTATTGTAAAAGCCTCATTCAGTAGTACAATTCACCTATTCATCTAATATATAACAGCAGGTGTTATCATTAACATAATTTTACAATAACAATAAGTTTATATGTATAAAATATGGCTTTCAATTAACTTTTTGTTAAGATCATCAGTTACGTAGCTACTTTGCCTTTCAACATAACATTTAACAAGGGTAATTTTTTATATTTTTTTTATCTAGGGTCTATTCTTTTGAGCAGGTAATCAAACTCAGATGAACTGGCTGGCAAATAAAGAGCACATTAGCAGCTTCTATATCTATTTCCATATAGGTCCTTCTACCTTTCAAAATGAGATCTGCAAGTAATACTTAAGCATATGGGTAGTTCTCTGGATAAGAAGTACTCAATATGTGAATGTTGCATCAAAAGAACAATACTTTTAAACTAAAATTGACAAGAAATACCCCGAGATCATCCATGATACAAGAAAGACTGAATAACACACAAGTATAGTATCAACAACAGTGTTGGACATGAAACCCCTTAGAAGTGACATCATAATGTTTTGGCCTTCAACAAAACCAAGATACAGAAATTCTATGATGCAGCAACTGAAGGTAATTCATAAGAGATGTAATGCCCAATGCAAATGTGTTAATTTGGAACCTTTTTTTCTTTTAGCCTTTAGTACATCTATACAAAAAAATTCTTTACCGCAGGAGATACTTGTCATCCAAGTTATTTCATTTGAAATACAGCACTCCTGACTGTTCTTCTTTGCTCGAGTATGATGCAAAATTTTTTACATAAAACACAGTCCAAAATAAAACTTGGCTTACTGTCACTCAAATTTTTTGGGGTGACAAATAAGCCTCAGTTCCCATATGCACACAAATCCTCAATAATTTGGGAAGAATACAAAGGAAACATATAGAAAAGTTAAAAAGAAACCATAAAGCAAGAAAAATTTAAACCAACCCAGTCTACCACAAAAAGTTACCTTCATAAATGTGAACCGGTAATGGGGAGATGTTGCTACATTCACAGAATGAAATGAAAGTAGGTGCGACCAGGATAGATTTGTGTGGATTATGGTATTTTACAATTAATGGATTGTAATAAAGATATGTTGAAGACCAGGGCTACTACAGCTCTTAAATAATCATTATTGGCAACTCTACACTTCTCTTTATAAGGGGTTATAGGTGAACCACTCTCTTCTGGCTCATAAATTGTCTGCATGAAAATGTTACCATCCACAATATCAAGTACTGCATGAATTCATTCCAGAAATTAATAGAGGTTTATATAATATTCAAAATTGGTGGATCCCAACTCACCAAACATATTGAGATATGACAAGAAATCTTGCACAGTTGACCACACTGCGAGCAGCGAGTGGCGCAACTAGCCACTAATTATGAACTTTATAATTCTTGTGGTTGGCCACACTAGAGGAGCAGGGCGATTCGACGCCTTACTAAACCTCGCCACTCACCGCACATGATGCAGCATGTTTAAAACAAAATGTGGAGGTCTGATCGTCTTCCTTTAGGATAAATGGGTTCTCTGAAGTTTGTTGTAGGTGTATTCAGCCTCTCACCAAATTTGCAGCGCAGTAAATAAAACGACCCTTGGCTCAACCGCAAATATTCATAAAATTTGTCATTGTGCATTCATGACTTTAAGTAGATTATAAAATTCACTTTGTTCCATTCTTCTCATATTAAAATCATGCATCCCGTCTTTTATTTTTTTCTGGTTCATATAAGTTCACGTTAGTAATTATATAAAGAGAAAAATTTATTGACATGTCTGGACTAACATGTCATGTATCTTCAGCAGCCCCAGTATGACCATGTAATGCTTTGAAGCTACCACTACTGCTGCCACTCTCCTCTCGACAATATCTCATTGCTTGGAGCGTGCAGTGTGCCCATACCCTAAGCCTTGGAGCAAATATTCACTCCCATAACATGAATGCTCACCATTTCAACTGGAATCCACAATGAAAGAATAATGGTAAATGGCAGGGAATGATGAATTTCATAAAACAGATTAGTATCAAAGTTGGATTACAGTACAGCACCATCCCAACAGTAACGTTTGCTGTAGTTTTCACTGTTGTGGGTGTCAACGTTACTTGTGCTGTTCCTTGAGTAAATGAATAAAATACAATTTTAGTCTCTATTTAATGGGCATAAAACAAAAATCCATATATTTAGAACTTTGAGTTTTTAATTCCATTAGACTCAATTAATCACGTGCATACTAAACATTCTCACAATTCATGTACAATCAAAATCTTACATCATACTTTAAAATACGTAAGAAAGCATAAGCAATATCAAAGTCTAAAAAATTTTCTAACTATTATACTCATCTTCATCAATATCATCATCATTATCTTCATTGTGTTCTGCACCCTCTTCATACTCTTGCTCCCCACCTTCATCATATTCTTGGTCCCCACCTTCTTCATACTCATGATCACCACCTTCCTCATATTCTTGATCCCCACCCTCATAATCTTCATTTTCCTCATGCCCCTCTTCTCCATAATCCCCTCCTTCGGCTTCTTCCCCTTCCACTTCCTCCCCTTCTCCTTCCTCATCTTCCGCCTCTTCATCACCAATCTCTTCTCCACCTCTTGCCACCTCACCGTCTCCTTTGTTGTCATCATCTGCCTTATCCTCTTCTGCTTCTTTGTCATTCTCAACCTGAAAGATAGAAAAATAACTTTAAGCCATAAAACAAAACAGCTATCCTCTAACAAGAATGCACTTGTTGGCTATAAACAAAAATGCTAATAAATCCAAAAATGCTATATCAACATTAAAAGAAATTCAACATGTAAACAGGTCCTGTAAAGTACTGGCTGAATATCAGGTCTCACATAATCATAAAACAAATACTTTTCATGTATCACAGAGGCTATGAGAGATAATAAAATAAAAAAAACTAGAGTAAGAAGACCCCCAAAAAGAAATTCATAACCCTGATCCTGTAATGTAAGGAATACTTTTACCACATTATAAAACATGACCCTTAATCATGTGAAACTACAAATTTTGTTCCTAGTCTTCTAACCTTTTGTTTCTTAGTTGGAGAAGTTCCCTCTTCTTCCTCTTCCTCCTCATCACCTCCAGGGGTTCTTTTCTCTGAATCAAATCTGTAATAAGAAAAATGGTGATGGAAATTATTTATCTTCTATAACACAAACTCTTACATTAAACTATATCCTGACACCTAGTAACAAGACTTAACCGAGTACTAATTACGGCTTTGAATTAACTGAACAAATGATTATTATTGTGTGAGATCTCTTTCAATCAATTTAACCACCTCCCCTTTGTTATGGAGGTTTTTGCCAAACAAAGCTTTCTTAAAGTGGCACATAAAGTTTGCACTTATGGAGCAAAAAAAAGAATTTAAAATTTTGTATGTGCCCAAGGAAGAAATAGTCCTCATCTTTTACTCAAGCCATACTGTTACTTGGGACCTTTAAAACTGCTCACAACTGTTTAGATATTCTGTTACAAAAATCATAGTCTAAAACCCACAGCATGTATGGTACTTGAATGGATTGCTTCTTATACAATTTTGTGAACTACTGTTAGGATGCATTTACAATTATAATGACAACCAAGTGTTATGATCCCATTGTTTAGTGTGGACTCGTGTATTAGTTATCAATGTTTTATAGTAAGATGTTTCTAGCTCCAAGAGCTAACTTAGTAAGTGTAGTAACTTTCCAAGATTCAACATATAATGAGCATTCTTAAGTACAGTGGTACCTCGAGATACGAAAGGCTCTACATATAAAAAACTCGAGATGCGAAAGCAAATACAAAGATTTTTGCGGCTCTACATACGAAAATTGTTCAAGATACGAAAGGTTGTTGCTGTAAAGTCCGAGATTCACCCGGACCACCGATAACAATTCTAAAACTCGCGTGCCGCCAAATGAGTAGACTTGACACCATCCTCCCGCTCTCCCATTGGTTCCTGATGCTAGTCACCGCCATAAGATCCTTCTCTCCTATAGGTCAGCATCTCTTCCATGATCCCATGATGCATCTACGTAGCGGCATCCTTTTTCGACCACTTCACGGCATCATCGGTACCGTAAGCACGCGGAATTCGTTAGTTCTATACGATTTTGTTTATTAATGTAAATTCGTTAGTGATTTCGTTGTAGTACTACTTTATCGTGTTGTGTGAGAACTTTACTTCATACCTATACGTATTAAATAACTTGATTACGTACAGTATATACATAGTCATGGGTCCCAAGAAAGTTGAAATTCACTGAAAGAAGAGGATGCTTTCTTTGGAGACGAAGACGGAGATCATTAAAAAATATGAAGCTGGTATGCGATTGAGTGTGATCGCCAAGGAATACGGCCGAAATCCGTCGACAATAGGCACCATCCTTAAGCAGAAGGATGTCATCAAAGCAGCTACACCTTCCAAGGGCGTCACTATTTTGTCCAGCAAGAGGAGCCACTTGCACGATGAAATGGAAAGGCTGCTTCTTGTCTGGATAAAAGACAAAGAAATCGCTGGCGATACGATAACGGAAACGGCAATCTCCCACAAGGCCATATATTTTCGGTGATTTGATTGCCCTGGCCGAAGACGACAGAGGAGAAGGGACATCGACGCCAACCCCAGAGTTCAAGGCTTCTCATGGGTGGTTTGAAAAATTCTGTAAACGGACTGGCATCCATTCGGAGGTGCGGCATGGGGAGGCGGCCAGCTCAGACATGAAAGCCTTTATTAAGACGTTCGACGAGATGACTCTCAAAGAAGGCTACAGTTCTCAGCAAGTCTTCAACTGTGATGAGACTGGCCTTTTTTGGAAAAAAATGCCTCGTCTGACGTACATCATGCAGGAAGAGAAGAGCTACCCGGACATAAGCCTAAGAAAGACACGCTTACGCTTGCACTTTGTTCCAACGCCAGTGGGGATTGCAAGGTGAAGCCCCTACTTGTCTATCATTCCGAGACTCCTCGAGCCTTCAAGGCCCACAAAATGCTTAAGGAGAAGCTTCCAGTGATGTGGAGGGCTAATGCGAAAGCCTGGGTAACGAGACTTTTGTTGTGTTTCAGCCCGACAGTGAAGAAATTCTTGGAAGAGAAGCGCCTTCCTCTGAAATGTCTGCCGTTATTGGATTATGCCCCTGCTCACACTCCTGGCCTCGGGGAAGATATCCTAGCGGAGTACTCGTTTATCAAGGTTCTTTATCTTCCGCCAAACACCACCCCTCTCCTCCAGCCGATGGACCAGCAAGTGATATCGAACTTCAAGAAGCTGTATACGAAACATCTTTTCAAGAGAGGTTTCGACATCACCGATACCACAAACCTCACCTTGCGTGAATTTTGGAAGGAGCATTTCGATGTTGTGCTATGCATCCGACTCATCGACCAAGCTTGGCAGGAGGTTTCGAGGTGAACCTTGAATTCCTCATGGAGGAAACTCTGGCCTGATGCCGTATCCGCCGAGACTTCGAGGGATTCGACGTGGGCGAAGCTGGTGCTGCAGATTCAGGAACAGTTGACGATCCTGAAACTCTTTCACAACCAGATCTTGACGAGATCATTGCACTCGGCAAGTCCATGGGGCTGGTCGTCGACGAGGATGACATCAATGACCTTCTCGAGGAGCACCAAGAGGAGCTTACGACAGATGACCTGAAGGAGTTGGAGGCCATGCAGCATAACGTCATTCAAGAAGAGTTCTCTAGCAGCGGCAAGGAGGAGGATGACGACGCTATGACAACAGCAGAAATTAAGGATGCTTTAGCTGCTTTTCATAAGGTGCAATCATCCGTAGAAAAGAGACACCCCGAATAGGCTTACATAGGTCGTGTGCTTGCACAGTTCGATGACGTTTGCCCGAGTCATTTCAGAAACATTGTCAAAAGCAGGCAGAAGCAATCTTCCTTGCATAGTTATTTTTTAGTAGGAGTAAGAAAAAAGGAAAAACCAAGTGATACTATGAAAAAACAGAAAGTTGAAAGTGGTAAAGAAGTTGAAATTTTGTAAAAAAAAAAAAAAAAAAAAAAAAAAAAAAAAAAAACTGAAAGTATAAAAGAAAAAAAATAAAAAAATGTAAAAATCAAAAAGAATTTTTTTTTTTTTTAAATTTTAATTTTAAGTTTTTTGTAAAGTTAAGTGTTACAGTTTTGTTAATGTGTTTCGTAAAGTTTAGTTTATGTTTTCCTGACATTTTTTTATGTTTCATAAAGTTAAGTGTACATATCTGCCGTTTGTCCTCCTCCTCTGTCGCCACTTTCAGAGATAGCCTCACTCGAAAGCTAAGCTTCCACATTTTACTACATACGTACGTATGTGCGCACAGCATTTCTTGTATACCATGTACACTAATACACTTTATTTACAGGTACATACATATTAGTACTACTAGTACGTATTAAGTTAGGTACTGAATGGTCCAAATTGTTGTAGTATTTCATTGTTTATAGGTCAATTTAGCTTTATTATGAAATTTACTGGGGTGTTTTTGGAGGGCTTGGAACGGATTAGCCATTTTACATGTAAAATGTGGTTCAAGATACAAAAAACCCACAATACGAAGGCCACCTCAGAAGGATTAATTTCGTATCTGGAGGTACCACTGTATTACTCTTATCATGAGCACTTGGTATAATAATACATACTGGGTCTGAAAGATCACATCTTAAATGGGTACCCATGGAATTTTTTCAAACATACACATGAACATTTTCTCAAATAATTAGTAGGACAAAAATCTTTACCATTATTTTAGTCTAATCAATCACATGCAGCCCTCATTCACAATTAAAATTGCCCTAAAACATGTGTACTCTTTTGCCTAGTAGACAAAGAAGGCATATAGGCAAGAGCTAATAGACATGCATGCATGTCTATGACCCACTGATAGCTAGCAATTAACATGAATAATTCTTATTTCCTTGGATTCTATCAAATTATTTAAGCCAGAACAATTTGCATCGTCTATCCATAGTAAGGGTACAATTCTGGGATAGCTTAGAGGTCACACAGCCTAAAATCTGATGGATCTAGTGGATAATTTGAGGACAGATAGGTCAGAAAACAAGTTTCAAAGAAAAGAAGGATTTTTTCATAAGATCATAAAGCCCTTTCAACAAAATCTCTAATACAGAATGGCAGTATTCTGAATCCTTAATAGGGGCCCTTGTGAGCTACTGCAAGATTCATTCCAGCTAGTCTTTGCATTTTACCCAATCTTCAGGTATGGTAATTCTGTTTGACATTATTTCTGTAATAATACCCGCTATAGCCCCTTGGTGTTTTTTGCAACATACAAACACATCACCACAAAAGAAAAGTTATCAAACTATTTCAATACCGGTACTGTATGATGGAGCACTGTGACACTAATAAAATTCAACTTTCTATATTATCAACTGTTATTATATTGAGGAATCTTTAATGAACAATAAAAAGGAAGAATCATCACAAAATGCTATCAATAATTTCTTGGCCACTCAAATACTTACACTCTTTTTTTGTATGCATATTCGACATTTGGTTCCAATCCAGCAAATTTCAAGTCTTTAATCTTCTCCATTATATCTTTGGCTTCTTCTGGGCTTTTGAAATGAAGAGTACAACCTCTGAAAGCAAAAATAAAAGAACAATATACTATACATTGTACATTAGATCAACAACACATTACACACTCCAATATGCACTTAATCTAACAGGCTTGCTCTTCTCTATGAAGTTCAATGCCAATGAGCTAAAAGTTTAAAAACCAAGTGTGGAACAATACATACTCCTAATCCCATAGTTAAGTTGCTAGAACCTTAGGTCAACAAATTTGGAGCAATTTTTTTTTTTTTTTGACCAGGCTAACACTAGTCTAACTTTATAGTTTATCTGCATTGTTTGTTTTACTCTATGTATTATTTAAATCAAATTCCAGATCTTAAAAACCATAAAGTACAACTAAATGAACTCTCTGCAACACATAAAGGGCCCATTTGTTTTACTACACTAGGTAACTGAGGTGTCAGTCTTTAAATCTCAAGAATAAACATAAGATTACTCCATGGCAGAGATGACATTTTCATGTTATGTAGATGAATTTTTTTTCTATTTATATACACAGAAAGCAAGCTTGGGCATTATTAAATAAAGGTGTGTGGCCATCATTTTCATGAAGCATTCAATAACTAGTCTACAAGAATTCAACGAAACAAAAAGCCTACATTTTTTGTTTCAATTTTTATCTTTATAGATATTGTACAAATCTTCCAGTTCAAACACAAGTATGAGAAACAATAAAGCATCAACTATACATACCTGCCAAACCCAACAGAAGAAGCATCTTTCCCAAAGGCCATTATTTCTTTGGCTGTAGATTTGCTGATTGGCTTTTCAAAAATCAGGTACATGGCTTTCTCATCTAAATGTTTTGTACTCTGAAATAAATATGAAAAGCAAAATAATCCTCACTATAAAGTCTCACTTAGCAACTTAAAAGTTTTGTAGATAAGTATGATCCAGCATTCCATTCTACATGTTTTGGCTTTAAGCTTAACGAATAAAAATACAGTATACTCAATTGTCATCAACACAATCTTATTTCCAGAATTTGCATAAAAAAGACATTACAATGATTCAGAGTAAAAAGGACTTACCATACTCATTCCGCCACCCCTTCTACCACGATAGCCACCCCTGAAACCACCTCTGGAACCACGAAAACTTCCTCTGCCTCCTCGGAAAGAGCTTCTGTTGTTGTTCATGCTTGTATTAAGCTTTCTGTCTGGTGTACTCTCGTCTGTTTCTTTTTTCTCTTTTATGCCGCCATTAGCCAAGTCTGAAGCTTCTGTGTTCGTGGCTGGTGCTTTTTCTTCTGCTACCTCTGACATGACTGAATATTTTTGTTTTGTTTTTATTTAAAACTTACTTCACTTGCAATTTGGTTTTCTTAGAGCATCTGAAAAATGAAAATCTGCCATTAATAAGGTCGTTTAAATACTACAATGGTGAATGTACAATTCTACGTATACTACTTCACATTCTAACTTCAGCAAATCTTCAGTTCTTTGTTGCTTTATAAACTGGTTCCCTAATTTTCTCCAAACAAAGCAAACAAAACAAAAAATGCATACATGTAATACCAAGCATAAACTGTCACAGAATACCAAGCAGATCAGGTAACATTTAGCCTGTTGGCAACAATGAGCCTGTAGTCATCCCAAGACTCTGGCCCTTTCCATAGGAAGAAGAATGCTGGGAACCTGACTGGGAATTGGAGGAGGTCTTTTCCAAAGCCTTATGTTGATGGTATATCTGCTCCAAAGGCTTGACAGCAGTTCCCTTCACAGATCCTGAATCAGGGTTGCCGTTTTGAGGAATTTCGTCTATTAGTGTGGCTTTCTGGTGACATCTGGCAACCCACCGTGGCTTTTCAGACCACAGGCCACAGCAATGAGGAATAAAATTCTTCACCTTGCCTTTGTATGTTTTATTATGAAAATAAAGCTATAAAACATATCCTGCTTATTTATACAAATGAATTTTATTGAAATCCTTTATTTTTCTTCGTCAAAAATACTTTATGTTAAGCTAGTGACGTGTAGTTTTTTAATGTCACAGAAAATAATTCTACATCAGAAAATACGCATTTTAACCTTTAAATTTTCCGTATTCTAACCATTAGATCATAAATAACGTAAAACAAATTGATGAACTCCATATGGTAACATTGCTAAAAGCCAATGTTGAGAAGAAAAAACAGCATCACTGTCCTGAATGAAATTTGAATGCGACTGCACGGTGGATAATGGAACCCTGCACATCAATTCTCCCCTTCTTAACTACAACCTAAACTTTCCTCTTTGGGAAAAACAAGGAAACGCAGGGCTGGTTAGCTCAGTAGCATGAGATCACTCTCAGAGGGTACATACACCACCATACCCTTTCTGATCACGTTAGCCCGCAGGTTTACTGACCAGTGAGAAAGAAAGGTCAACGTCCTTCCTTCCAATACCAACGGCCTTCAGAGCTTTGCTAATCCTACTCCAGAGACAATGGAAAAGGCAGTCCACCAAAGTGTTGTGCCATAGGTCCAACCACAATTCAGCCTGAAATGAAGTCATACAACCAATGCCATAGCTCCTGCTTCAGCAACTAAGAAAAATAAATCCTTTCTGCACAAAGCCATGATCACGAGATGCCGAAGGTACTGTAGGAAATCCCACAGACATTGTGATCAAGCACAGACGCCAATAATTTGTTGCGTACACAATTTTTTATTAATTTTACCGGTTTTCCAGCTTGAGCTAGAAGATTTATCTTAATGTTAAGACCAAAGGTTTGTTTTGTATATGAACAAGTGAGAAATTAAATGTCTTTTGTTTGTTTTTATGCAAAAAAAAAAAGCTCTGTGGGATGCCAAGTTTAGTACCAGTGCCTCCGGATTAATGTGAAATCACAAACAAAAGATAGTGAATTTCTCACATTATTTTGGTCAATTTTTTAAGTTATTTCACCTGTACTGCATGACATACACCCTTATCTATATTGCTCAGTCACAAGATTTTATTGCTAAATACCTAATATCTCCATGCAGACCTCTTTCTTAAAACTACAAAAGAAAGTAAGTGATAATTTGCCAAGAGGGTTAAAATCTTAGGTAATTGTAAAGGAGTTGGCCATGCAAAGTAATAGTTCTTAGATATCTATGTTTTGACTGAAAAATACAGAAAAGGGTGTCTAGGCTATAGTCTAATGCAGTAGGGTACAGGTGAGGTATTCTGAGAAATCTACTACGAAGATGAAAAATTTACCCTCGTTTGTTTGTTATCATGTTCATCCCAAAAGGACAGGTATTAAATACGACAGAAGCTCCATACGGCTCAGTGTTCAGTACCATCCCCTCGGGGATGAATGTAAAAACACAAACCATTTCTGACACTGCCAAAATAAAGTTAGGCTTGGCCCTAGGCTGGCATACCTCAAATACACAAAAACTTAAAATAAAAAAATTGAAAATGCCTTGGCCAAGTTTGGTTGGGCCCACTAAATAGCCTAATGCAAAGACTCTTAGGTTCCTACATGATTCTGAGGTAACCTAGTCATACCTGGTCATCTCTTATAGCTCTAGATATCTTAGAGATGCCTACGTGTAGGTATATTGGCCTGGACAACATACGCGTACACAGAATAACCTTAGCCTGAGCGTACCGGTAGGCGGTAGCCTAGATGCTTTGTGTACACAGTGACTTCTTTCAATCCTAAACAGTACGCCTAATGCTAATTAGGGATTTCAGGCGAAGTTCCACCTAATTGTAGGTTAAGCTGACATAAAAACTCCTAAGCCAAAGATATTAAATGAATATCTAATTCATTAGTGGCTAGAATATCGTACAAGCGAGTCGGGATAGGCTCTACCTCTAGTTGAGGGACGAGACCCCAAATACTCTTTCCGTTTTAATAGCAAAACGATGTCTCTGATCTGCCATTTAGCTCTCCATAATGGACACATGTCACAGCAATAGAATGAATGTAAAACCAACGGGTTAGAACAACCATTGTCGCTACATACCTGACGAAAATCGTTCTTAATTTTGTTCAATAGCACGTTCATAGACACTAGGCGGCATACGACGCTTTCGGCGCGTTCTATTGTCTTTAAACCTGTTTACGGATTAGCCATTGATTTTGGCTGACGCTCGGATGTAAATTATGGGAAAATGTGAATCTCTCAGTATTCATGTACACAATTTGCATTATTTTATCATTTAATACTATTTTAATGTCATAAATTTCTGTCTAATATATTTCAGGTCTCATTCATATCACACAAATAGCAAACAACCATTTTTACGTTTGTAGGAAACAGCCCCACCGTTTACACCGACCTAAACTGTTTAACTTATTCAATACAGTTCGTACAGTCACTTGTTTGTATATTCTTCTTCTTAGCATTTTAAGACAAACTTTTTGCAGAAAAAAATGCTACTTGTTATAATACAAGCGGTTTGCTAAAACTGACAGCTAAAGACATGCAAGGTGGAAATTTCCTAATATAAGCAAGGGTAGGGATACATACCAGTAGAAACAGACACCTTATGTAAGCTCTCCTGTATAAGGACTAAGAGCAAAAAGTAAATAAAAGAATATACAAGAAAACATACATAAAAGAAAACATATAAATGCAACACTACAGTAATAATTTTGGATAAAATCCGATGTCGTTCATTTTCTTGTGTCATTTGAAACATGATATCTGGTTTGACTGTGTAGTATTTATTTACAAAACTTTTCTTTACTGTTCATACTATGTGACAAGATGGATCATAGTGTTTTGAGATATCTGATCACGGGGAGAGAATGGAGAGCGATACGGTAGTGGGAACGTTATTACTAAAAAGTGTTGGAATGAAGGACAGAGCAGGAACACTCAAATCACGGTGAATAAATTTTGCTGGTGCCACCTTGTGTCAATTTTGCATGCGCTGGTGCTTTCTTGTATCAATTTTGCCAGCGCTGGGGCCATCTTGTATCAATTTTGCTGGCACTGGGGCTATCTCTTATCACTTTTGCTAGCGTTGGTGCCATCTTGTAATAATTTTCCTAGCTATGGGGCAATTTTGCTCGCGCTGGGGCCACCTTGTATCAACTTTGCCAGCGCTGGGACAATTTTGCCCGTGCTGGGTCCATCTCGTGTAAAATTTGCTGGTGCTGAGGCCAACTTGTGTTAACCTTCCCCACGCTGGGGCAATTTTGCCCACGCTGAGACCATCTCGTGTCAATTTTGCTCGTGCTTGGGCCATCTTGTGTTAATTTTGTGTGCGCTGGGACCATCTCGTGACAATTTTGCCCAGGTAGTGTAAATTCCGCCAGCGCTGGGGCCATCTCGTGTCAATTTTACCCACACTGGGGCCGTATCATGGTAATTTTGCCTGCACATGGGACAATTTTACCCGGGGTAGGGTATCTCGTGCCAATTTTGCGCTCTCTGTGGTCATCTTGAGTTAATTTTGCATGCTCTGGGACCATCTCGTCCGCCCTCAGATCTTAAAAACTACTGAGGCAAGAGGGCTGCAAATTGATACGTTGACCATCCCCCCTCCAATCATCAAACATGCCAAATTGCAGCCCTCTACCCATGGTAGTTTTCATCTTGATTAATTTCAAAATTAGCCATGGTCGTGCGTTGTTTACTTGTTTTATGTTGAATTATGTTAGAAAATGTTACCAATACTCCTGATGGTTTTTATATGTTGTGACAAAGGAGTTTTTTGCAATTTTGAGATGGAAGTTCAAACAATCTTCACAAAGAAGCCAAAACAGCACTCTTTGGACGAACAAGGACTTAAATTATACTTGATACTACCTATTCAAACGACACCAACTGTTAGAATAATGTTTGTCTTCAATTCTTATTACTATATTATTATTGTAATGAACTTAAGATTGATTATATTCATCCAGGGTTCTTTTTCCAGACTGGCTCAGTGCCAAAATACCAGGCAAAAACCAGCAGCGACACAAAATTCACAGAGCAAAATAACTCTCAAAGAGGGATACAAAAAACACTGAATCAAACTTAACAATAAAATTTAATTGACAAAAATAGTCTTAAATTACAAAAAGTAGTCCTCGAAAAGCTTTCTTAGGAACTGGAAAAACACATTCGCTACTTTACAATAATAACACTCGAACCATCACGCTCCTACCTAACTTTTCTACCTCAGTCGAAGAGAAAGAAAGGTGTAGGAGGCAGAAAAAACAAAAAAACACTTTTCCCCTGCATACGACAGTTGGGAGTTGCAGAGTGAAGTAAACCTTAAACCTAATCAATTTCACAATAATTATTAATCATAATACACCTTATAATTATAATGTCCTAATTATTGACGAATAAAACAATACACTGAAGAGGTGATGAAGAAATAGCTGAAGAATTCTTGCATATGTTCAAGACCACACCGGATTCGTAATCAAAGATAGTATAACGCATCAACAGCGATTATCCTACTCCGGATCACTAGGGTGATCTTGCACTGAGGGCAACATAAATTGTATATTATGTAAGCAGGACGGGAAGAACATATACGGTCCGCTTACCGTTCTTCGCCACTAGAAGGCCTCCTGACGACTCCAGGAGGTCAAACACACGGCAACAGCCAGCAGCAGCACGAAAGCAACAGCAATGCTTATAAGTAAGGCTGAAATTCATTCGCAGGAGCCTCTCAATTTCAATGGTAGCTGCAGGATCAGGAACAAATATCTTCCGATAATTAAGCCGTGAAAAATGCTGCAAGACCTCCTCTGTTGGAGAGCCGATACTCTCTGCCCCGCTGCCCAAAAACGCACTCCAGGTAAAGGGAGAGAGAGCGAAAGCATAACCACGTAATGGGGCAGTTCGACAAGCGAAGCACTGAAGACTGGTAGTCCGCTCCACAAAACACGAAAGGCAAAAAAAATATGGTGAATAAACACTATACAAACGAACACAAACAAAACCTTGGCCGGGGGTAAAAGAATGTTTCAAGAGAACTTTTCGTGACTTAATTGAAGCAAATGACATAAACCACGAACAAAATATTTAAAGTAATTATGGATTACATTATTATTATTATTATTATTATTATTATTATTATTATTATTATTATTATTATTATTATTATTATTATTATTATTATTATTATTCAGGAAATGAACCCTATTCATATGGAACAAACCCGCAGGGGCCATTGACTCGAAATCAAGAGCTTCCAAAGATTAGGGTGTTGATGCCACATTCAAACGACACCAAAAACTTTTAGAAAATGTCGTTTGCCTTCAATGATTATTGTTATATTATTGTTATTATTATTCAGGAGATGAACCCATTGGGGTCGCTGATTCGAAATTCAAACTTCCAAAGATTATGGTGTTGATACCACATTCAAACAACACCAAAAACTGAAAATGTCGCTTGTCTTCAATGATGATGATGATGATGATGATGATGATACTGATTATTATTATTATTATTATTATTATTATTATTATTATTATTATTATTATTATTATTATATTCAGGAGATGAACCCTATTCATATATAACAAACCCATTGGGGTCACTGATTGACACTGAATCGAAATTTAAGCCTCCGAAGATTATGGTGTTCACTAGGAAAGACATAAGAGTCGGTTAAAAAAAGAAAGAAAGAAAAAGCGCAAGCTGCAAGGGAAATTGTTGTTTCCTACTGGGATGACATCGGAGTGGGATTATCTGCCACTAACTGGGAATACTCTCATTTCGGTGAATTACGGGGTAATCCAACCAATCCAACGGCCAGATTCTTCAAAGTAGAGCTTCTGCTCAAGAAAATGCCGAACGCTCGTAGAGGGAATCCCGCCTGTTCTTGTAAATTTACCTACTGGCATCCTTTCCTGCTAGGGCTTATCCTGTTTACGTTCTTCTACGGACATCCGTCTGGTGAGGTGATGTGCTTGTTGTAAATAACAATGACGGGTAGTATGCAGAGTAGGAAGACAAGGAATTACTTGTTGGGTCCAGGGAGGTGCAAAGACCAACCCCCCGGCCAGGATAGAGCGCGACAGCCTAGGTTAGGTTAGGAAGGTATAGGTCTGGTTGGATCAGAACATGGTATTCTGGGAAAGGTATAAGGAACTCTCACGCCTACCCTCCAATGACATGTACTGCAGATTCACGTTTACAAAATCCCCGATGCTCTTAATGGAAATCCCTGCTTGCATACATTGCAAATTTTAATTCATACCGGTAACCCATTCGAGTGTGCGGTGGAATCTGACCGACATGTAATGAAAGGTTACTCCGAGGAAATCACCTATGGCTATGGGTTCCCTGTGTTAGTTCAATACCCAAAACGAGGTTCTTCTGCTTTGCCTTTTTTATATGGTGCCGAGACAGACAAGCAAGCCTACTAAATATCTGTGTTGATTTACAATATAGAAATAGTTAATTTAGGCTAAAGCCCGAGCGCTGGGACCCATGAGGTCATTCAGCGTTGAAAGGGAAACTGGCAGTAAGAGGGTTTGAAAGGTATAACAGGAGGATTACAGATTTGCACGATGAAATGATTGTTAGGAGAGGGTAGATAGCAATATGGAAAATAATATGAATAGAGGTACAGTAAAAAGAATGAAAGGGGTTGTAGCTAGGGGCAGAAGGAAAGCTGCAAAGAACCTTTAGTAATGCCTACAGTGCACCACATGAGGTGCACTGATGGCACTATTCCCCTAGGGAGTTGATTTGAAAGGGTGTTCTTTGGTAATTCTGGCTTATTGTCGCTTTCGTTATGAAAAGTCTACAGATTAATTGTAAGAAGTATCCAGGATATAAGCTGTATAATACAAGTCCCTACCTATTTTCTAAAGTTGTGTCATTCGCTATCCAAGAAATTCGGACAGACAGCGCGTAATGCTCGCCGGAACATTGAAGAGAAAGTAGATTTTATATAATAATATTATAATGAAGGATTTCCGTCATTACATCACGCACGTATGAACGTACATTCGACCACAGACAACCGCAACAACTTCCGGTGGCTAACTTCATGTATCGACAAAATGAAAACCAATTAGTTTTTCCAAACATATTACGAAAGACATTGATACTACTCTAAATGGAAGTTTTCCTTCATTACAAAAGGATGTCTTGAAAAACGATTGAAGTTGAATTATGCATTGCTTGTCTAAATCTACACTGAAAATGTTCACTTTTAATAGCAATATCTAAAAGCGGACACTGAAGATGCTCATGTCAAATAGCAATGCCTAAAACATGGCAAGCAACCACATTTTTCTAACGTGTATTTGATAGGCGGGTCCGGTTAATTCAGCTTTTCTAAGGGATTATATACGTAGGTACTACATCTACGTCTTCAGGTGCAAATGCCAAAATGTATGGAATTTCTCTTTAAAAGCTTATACTACTCGGAAATCGGGTTCGATCGTGATGTCGTATAATTTCTTATCCATATTGTCCACTGAATGAATCAAATGAGTGCCTGTAATGGTTCTTAAGAGTGACGATGGGAATTTTGAAAGTTTATAAGAGACAGACTGCACAATTAATGATAGGTCTAAAATTTTGATGCTTTCTGCAAATTAGTAATATTAAACTTGGCATCGGTAACAACAGGCCAGAAGAATAATGACTTGTTTATAGGCCTACACCGTAAAAAATCACATACTACTGATAGGGTCCGTAGTAGAATACAATGTAATATTATTGTCTCGAGAAACATTTTAGAATCTGCCTTGATACAAATGAGACCTGAAAGTAATATCGGTTCAGTATCTACACTACATGAAGTATATTTGGAAGGCGCTTAGAGCCTCCTCCGGGTACC
This sequence comes from Macrobrachium nipponense, assembly GCF_015104395.2. NCBI lineage: Eukaryota > Metazoa > Arthropoda > Malacostraca > Decapoda > Palaemonidae > Macrobrachium > Macrobrachium nipponense. The sequence goes on along the minus strand of NC_087216.1, from coordinate 15,806,279 downwards.
AGGCATAACGGAAAATGCTTTCCAACATATGTAGCGACTGGCATACGATGAACAGACAATAACGAAATTGTTATTCGTTTCCCTTGACAAAAAGTCAACACAATGAAGATAAAAAAAAGGCAGTGTGCATTATGGGGCACAGAACTGATTTTAAAATTCCGGTTTCTAAGTTTTATCCAACTTTAAAAGCTGACGTACTTGCTCTTTGTTGACAGAAAAAAAAGGTCGTTTCCCTGAGCGAGGTTTTCGGAAGTACTCTCTCGTTTTCCAACTGACGTAACACGTCCGGCTGAATATTTTTTACTTTCCACCGATGGTCAGCCAAGCCCAGGATTACCAAGAAAACAGAATAGTCATCGGTTCTTTTCTTCTTACTTTTAAACGAACGACTCTCTTCTTTGTTAAATACATCGTACCAAAGGCCATGAATATCATTCATAGTTACAGAGATCTAAAGCATATAGTAACGTGATCGATAGAAGATGAATGAATAAGGAGAGAGAGAGAGAGAGAAAAAAAAAAAAAACAGAGGGGCCAGGGATGGTACCTGCTGGAAAGCCCCGGCCTTGGAGGAGGCGATGATCTTGTGACTCACTGGGTGCCGTTTGGCGGTACGAAGATGCTGACATATCTTTAATTCATGTCATATTTCTTCACTCCCAAGCTACGTAAATGAAGCCACACGGTATACTCCCGGCGCCACTTCTTGGTTAGAATTATTGCCGAAGAAATTCCGAATGCAGAGACTGTTTTATTCTTTTTGAGATGTATGAGGGAAAAACACAAAATGGCAACTCGAAACTTGTATAGTAGGCAACCCACGGACCTCCTACGCTCGCTTCGCTCATTCACGCTTCTTTCAGTCTGCAAGAAACCATAGGGACGTTATATACTTAACATAAGTCGTCCCGACTTAACTGGATTATTTAATTACGTCTGGTTTGACCACTATCGTCATAAATCCAAGTGGCGTAAACTAGTGATACAAACAAATACGTCACACAACGCGGAAGTGAGGGATGTCTCAATATTAAAGGGGTGTCCCCCAACCCCGTTATTATATTATTTGGTGAATTGACTTACACAAATATTGTGAAGCGTATCTTCAAACAGTGAAACTGTGATACTGTAATTGCATGGTGATTAGCGTTTATCAAGAGAACTAGTGATCTTGACACGACAGAAATAACAAGGTAGGAAATGTGAAAGAAAGAAAAAAAAAAGACGCGTTAACAATCAGACATTGTCATCAAAGCGAATCTTGCGAGGAGCTGCAGTTGAAGAGGAAGAAGAAGAAGAGGAAGAAAAATAAAACTGACAGCGCCTCTGCGCACTACATCTCGGTTTCAGACCGTATAGAAAAAGAAGAAATAAACCTTCGTCTCCTAAGTTCTAAAGCTCTTCGGCTATGGCAGACAGCGATGCAGAGTGGGTCGGAGTGGACTTTGGTGAGTTCAATGGAGGGGTTCGAATTGAGCCTTGTTGAAATGTTAGTGAACCCTTCCTGCGGTCAGGGGCGACATTTGCATGTCAAATGGACAATGATGTGGCACTGTTAATTAGTGGTGATACGCCTGAGCTAATGATGATATAGTGATGTTTGTTAACTGTTATGATGATCATCGAGGGCGTAGTTATGTTTGCAAGTAATTTAAAGACACTCTCTCTCTCACACACACACACACACACACACACACATATATATATATATATATATATATATATATATATATATTATATATATATATATATATATATATATATATATATATATATGTGTGTGTGTGTGTGTGTGTGTGTGTGTGTGTGTGTGTGTGTACACATCCATTCACAGGTATGGGATGATTCATTCATACAAACTAGACCTATGACTTTCATTCTTTCCTTTTGTAAGATACTTTGAAGCTTGCTGCTGCTAACAAAGAACCTTCAGTTAGGTATGTTTTCTGAGAGAGAGAGAGTGGGGGAGGGGGGGGGGGTAGGGGAGCAAAATGACGCATTCGAATGAAATGTCTTCGTACCCTTAGGGCAATGAGGGTCTAGCCGAGCGTTTTATGATAGTTGAAGAGAAAACCATCTTTGGTTTTATTTTATCTATATTAAACCAAATTTACCATTAGGAAAAACGTACTTGAAGTTGTTATATATATATATATATATATATATAATATATATATATATATATATTATATATATATATATATATATATATATATATATATATGTGTGTGTGTGTGTGTGCATAGTTCATTCTAAAATTCACGGCACGAAAAAACAAAAGACAAAATACAAAAGTTATTAACCCACAATGATTTGTAACAGGTAGCAGATTGATAGTAAGCTAAGCTCTCTCTCTCTCTCTCTCTCTCTCATATTTATATGTGTGTATATATATATATATATATATATATATATATATATATATATATATATATAGTGTCCATTAATATTAAAGCACTTATCAAATGCTAGAATTCCATTTACTACTTTTTATTTCGTTTTTCAATGAATCCTCGACTTCCTCGAAGAGCTTAAGGGCCTTAGGCTATTGGGCGATGTCCTTCACTGAAAATTAGAGCAGATTGAAACAAGTGACGACTGTCACACGCGCGATACGGCTGCTTTTGGTTCTTAAAACCATTTTCGTTCATAGTATTCCGTTTCCAAGAAAAATAAATCCAGTGTTCGTTGCCAAGTGCGTTCACTTTGGCATGGAAATGTGGTGGAGTTTTATCACTAAGATATTTACCTTTTTTTTTATTGTAACACTGGAAATGTTAGTTTTGCCTGGTATCAGATCGAAGGTATCACTGATCGGTTACTGTAAGACTCTTAATTTGAAATGCAGGGTACCAAAGGAGAGAGAGAAAGAGAGACCCAAATGAAGGGTCCGTTGTTTATTTTGGCAAATATTATCAACCATGACGCATGAAGCGCGCTTCCTACGGAAATCGTATATACAGCTTAAATTCAGACCTTTAGCACTATTTGGGTAATGGGAAACACATTCTCAACCGTTTAAATTTACATGCCAAAATGTACAGTAAGTATCCCAAAGAACCGCAATTTTATACATAAATTAGCTTCCAAACACTGCTGTGCTTCGCTTCCCCTCAATATTGTAAAATTAATAAACGAAGCAAAAATTACAACCACCTGAATGTCCTACTATAACAGGAAGGTGGACGAGGATTCTAAAAACTTGCCGCATAGCCCAGCGAGAATCATTACTACTTCCGTTCCAAGGAATGCGTTCACCGCTGCAGCGGAGATCCGTGTGCTAAGTACTTCGTCACCAAACTTATTTTTTCCTACAAAGTTTACATTAAATTTAACAGCGCTTGAAGGGATTTGCGATAGCTAAAAATATGAACTTTACATATTAAGATTGACTTGTCATTACATAAGTTCCCTTTTTCATTTAAGCTTTATCATTTTATTATTTTCCATAAGATGTACTATTTTTTTATAGCATTCTACAGTGTTTTCTTGATAAACATCCTGAGAGAGAGAGAGAGAGAGAGAGAGAGAGAGAGAGAGAGACTTAAGCAGGCCGACATGCGCCCTGACGTCACTACCGTCGGATTCTGATGACGTCACTACGCGTTTGTCAGAAAACGCGGTGCGCCGTTGAAGTGATAAGTCAAGTAATAACTTGCGTCAAAATAAATCCTAATAACAAAGGAAGCCTTTCTGATAAAAGAGCCACGTGAGAAACAAATGTGAAAAAAACTAATGAAGTATCTTTTAAACAATCCTATTTTAAATGAGAGGACGTTAATTTCGTTTAAAGCTTCTGATATTGCAATTTGCAACCTTAATAATAGTGACTCCTTACTTTATCCAGCGAATTCCCTATTAATTTTTACTCTTGTCTATTTTCATCGCTCTTGTTTTTCCTAATGAATTTGTCGTTATTATTTTTAAATCTTCTTTTAAACTATTTTTAGTCTCAACCGTGTAGGCCAAGTTGCGATACCACGAATTCTCCATTCACAGTCTTGTCGCTGACACATTTCCTGAGAAAAGCCACAATATAAGTGCGGAAATCGTCACCTTTGGGCGACCTTAGAAGGATTAACAGAGTAAAATAAAAATATTGTAGGAAACTTGCCATAATGAACCATTAATGACAAATAAAAGGAGGGATAAAACATAGAATCTCAAAAGAAATTACAAACTACAGTGGACACGAAGTGGTCATCTATGTCCATATGATTTATATACAGGTCTGCACCTATGTAGGTCTATAGATGTAGTGCGCAAGCAACTGTATTTGTGAAGGAGCTACTCACCCAGTAATGTGAGTGGCCACTGCTTGGAAAGATGACGAGTTGAGCGCAACTCTGGTTAACGTGCTTCTTTGTATGATAGAATTTTGCCTCTTGGAGAGATGGTTAGTCACCTGCTCATTATGACTAAAGGTCTCTTCACAGAATACTCAAAAGGCTGACAACCACTTCATGGGTCATGCAGTACGTATTTCAAATGATAGAGCCGAGTAACTCAAAATGCCTGGCATCTTTTTCTTTGTAATTATGAGTGTGTTACATTTCAACCTGAAGCAAATTATTACGGTATAATTAAAAGTCTTTGAAGATTCCCCTAGGTCTAATACTGACTTAAAATATTTGCAGAGTTTGGGCAAGCAGGTCCAACTACTACAACTCGCAGACCGGCAAGGCCGAGACAGCCAAGACCAACATTCACTGAGAAGCCAGTAGCAGCACCTCGTCCAGATGCCCCTGAAGTAGAGGGCCCACCGACAGATCTGGTGAATTCTGGTTCTGTGACTGTTATCTCCAGTGTCATTGGGGGACTGCTGGGCGTTGTACTAATACTTCTCGTAGTCTACATGGTGGTTTTAAGACGGCGCCTAAACAAGGTAGGTCTAGACATTTTACTTCCTAGTATGGAATTCCTTGAGATAAACTTTTTCCAACTAACACTGAAAATATTGACCAAGTTCCTCATTTCTTATCCAGCAACAATGATTATGGTTTTGACATTTTTGACTATTCCATATCTAATGAATGAAGCACGGCATTATTTTAGCTTGAGAGACTGTTTAAATAACAATGCCACGAATCCATTATCATTCAAAATAAATGGTAATGATTTTTTTTTACTTATTTCAGGCCAAAGTTGCAAGCACAGATTCCCAATACCAGCTGCGTGTTGAAGATGTGGCACATCTGACACATCTTGATGAAACAACTAACACATACGTGAACACTACTGATCTACAAAAGCTCTTGACATCAGTCAAAGCTAAAGGTATGGCCCAGGAAAAGCCACCACCAACTATGCCAAAAATTGTGCATCAGACACCAACTCCATACCGAGCTGCTGCTGTTAACAAATCCCATACAACCCAAGTCTCCTCAGAAAACAATGGCTACACTTCTGATTCTGATGTTGTGGTACTCAGGGCACCGATGCCCCTCCCACATGACCCCAGTCTTTACGACGATGCTTACACACTAGAAAATAACTGGACCCCAAAACCTTCCCCAGAAACTGAAGTTCTTTATTCCAACCTTGAACAAACAGAACCTTTCAAGTTATCAAAGCCACCACCTCGCAGAAAGCTCGAAGCTCCTGCTGCTGCACCTCCTCCCCCACCCACGAAACAGAAAGATGTATCAGCTGGTGGTCCTAGTTTGGAAAAATCTGAACCTACATCTCCTACAGTCATTGCTCGGCCTGCCCCTCCGCCACCAAAATTGGTGAAAACCAAATCAAGTGAAACATTAGACCTCCCAAATTCAAAGATACCACTGCTGCCTGGAAACTCTAAACCTATTCCTCCTGTTGCCCCAAAGCCTAACAAAAGTGGGGAGTTGGCTGTAACTAACTCAGAATCATCAGATTCTAAGTTAGTTGCTGTGCCCCTGAAGAATCCCAAACCCATACCACCACCAGCTCTAAACCTACTCCTCCAGTATTGAGTAAACCTACACTTCCAGCAACAAGCAAACCAGTTCCTCCAGCCGCTAAACCAGGTCCCCCGACTGCATTGAAGCCTGGAGTGACTACAAAAGCAAAGGGGTTGCCCCCTCTGAAAATGGCCCTCATTCCTTCATTAAATAGGAGTTCAGTAGATAGTTGCACCACCCCTGACACAGGGATGATAGAACTTACACCTGAAAATACCCCAACCCCTGATACAGGTTCCATAAGTTCAAAAATTGCTTTCTTGGAAGGAAAAATGAAAACCCCTATTTTACCAATCAGGGCTAAGCCTTAGAAGACAAACAAACAAAGATGGCAGTGCCTTCACCCTCAAGTTATTTGTGATAGGTTCTCCAGGAGAAGCCAAAAAGTATTATGTAAATATGTTTGTACAAATACTATATATCTTCAAATATAAACCTTAGGTAAAATTCAGTACTACTAGACAGTTTCTTCTTGACAGGTTTACAGAAATTATGTATGACTGTAGTGACTCACAAGACATGAATCTAGCTAAACATGCCGAGTCTTACAGTATATGCCAATTACAAGTCAAATTGTCACAGGAATATAAATTTTGTAAATGTATCTTCTATGCAAATATTTTATGTACACGTGATGGACAATTTTTTTATTTGGTGAATAAATATTCAGGAGGATATTATTTCAGTGTTAGTAGATTTCTTCTTGTGGTTACCATAAGCTATGTAATAAAATACAAAAACTCTTCATAATATGATGAATAGCTCGAAATAAAGTTTCTCACGAGTTTCCTGTTTTGACCATTTCTTTGTTCTTTTACATTGCATAAGACAGGATCTTTTGTGTGTTTTTTTTTTTGTCATACAAATAACAGAGACAGTTTAAGAATAATACTGCAACAGGGTGTATGTAGCAACATATCAGTACTATTAGCTTTAATACAACATTGTAAATATGGTAATTATTATTCTAAGGTCTGTAAAACCTAGACATTTTCTATTTTGTACTAATGAATTTTTCCACCTAAGACTGTTTGCCATTTTATGTTTTTCTAATAGTCTTGACATGACTTGCATTACTTTTCTGAAATAAGTTCTTTATTCTCTGTATCCACTTCTCTAGTTTCTGTTGCTTGTATAAAAAAATTAAGGACATGTTACATGTATAGTGTGTGTGGAAATGTTAAGCAGAGGATAATATAACTTCATTATTGTTAGTCTATGATGAAATAGTCTGTGATATAATTTAATGAGCCTGCTGAGTGATGTTCAAGAACTGAACTTTTCTTTTGTATATAATGTGATTATAGATGTTAACTGTATGCTTCACTTAGCATGTAAAAATGAGAATCATCTTTATTGATAAAAACAAGTGTATTACTAATATTGTCATGTTAGTGTATTATGTACAGTATCTTTTACATAAAATGTGAAAAGTTTTGTATTAATCTGTGATAATTTCTTCCTACTGTCTTAACCTGGCAGTCTTGCACGATTAAAATCCTTATTACTTCAAAAAGTATAGGGTAAAAGGTGAGATACACAAACATCATGCAGAAATGTAGTCTTCTGGATGGGTTTTTTTTTTTTTATAGAATGCACAATGAAGTCTTGTTTGAAATATTCATGATGGATTTGTTTAGCTAACCACAATCAAGATGACTCAAAACAGTGATAATATATGCAGCTCTCAGCGCTGTTATGAATATATGCATCGGTTTTGTAAAAGAACCATTAGGTGCATGTTAAGTGACCCAGCAAATGCTGTAGTACCTGACTGAGTACTGTAGAGAAACCAGATCTTCTCAGCTGCTAGCACTGTCGAGTGAGGTTTTACAATTACTAACTTTAATTACACAATGCTTTCATAGATGTCATTCTACTACTACTAATTCTAGCACAATTACTATACTGTATTTTTTTTTAAAGATAACTACAAGATTATACAACTGTCTTGCATCCATGAAACTTTATGGAATATAAAATTTAGACCAAGAGCAATCAAATTATGACATGTTCAGTATTTTTCGAGACTGTCTAATCTTGTTGCAAAGGTTGTCACTATGGCGACCAATGGTCAGTTTCTTGTCAAAAAATAAAATTCTCCCAAACAATTTCATTTCATATGCCAGACAACAGCGACTCAATCATTACAGCAATAATAGAATAAGTGCAACAGCTGTCAAGAACTTATACTTTGTAGAATCAAATCAAAATATTTATCCAAGCTAAAATTGATTAGTAACTGCTTACCTCTGACGTTTAAAGCATTTCTGTAGAGATGGGTGTCCGATTGGAAGAAAAAACCTCACCATGTTACACAGACAATAAGCTAACATTACGAATACCGACAATAAAACAAAAACAATAATCTTATAATGACTTGGATGAGATCAAGTTATGGAATTTTTATTCTAAAATTAATATTAATAATACTTACCTGTATAATTTATCTAGCCCCTAAATCCCCAAAAACCGCGCCAAAATTTACCACATTGGCAACCATGTTACCTCCTATTCTGTCCGCCAGTTGGCAACGCTGCCGTTGAGTTCCAAAACCTTCCCTGAAAATCAGTTGTGACAGGCAAATCGTGGGGTAGGATGGGTGGGACTAGCTAAATTATACAGGTAAGTATTATTAATATTAATTTTAGAATAAAAATTCCATATTATTAAACATTACCTTAATATAATTTATCTAGCCCGATTAACCACATTGAAAAGGAGGAGGGAATCCGAGTACAATTTCCCCTTCGGACAGAATAGGACATAAAGCAATCATAGAAATATATATCATAGGCAGTTAAAAACTCAACCCGAGGTCTAAGATACTAAGAACTCAAAGTCTCCTACCATAATGCCGCAGAATTGCGGCAGTAAAGGACAAGGAGTAAGTGTATATTCAGTCAGTCTGTACTAAAGTCAGGTGACCGACCAGGTGACCAGTCAGACAAAATGAGGACAGCAAGGCTGCACCCTGATGACTTTATCAAGCACTACAATGACACCTACTCTCTCACGAATGTCTGGCGCCAAGAGAGAGGATCGGGTATTGACAACTCTTTCCCTGAAGGATGAGTGCCTGGACTGCCTGGGCGATTCAAGCTAAGCAAACATTGGGGGTGTGTATCAAGGCACCCAACCCAACGTCGCCAGCAGCGATATCGGCTCATGAGCAACTCCTGACTCGAGCTTTCTGGTGCCAAGAGAAAGGAGCATGGAGCAAAAAGGCGACTCAGTCCTGAAGGACGAGTGCCACAGTCCAACCTGGTCTCATGTTAAATGATCATCGGAGGGTTATCAACGCAACCGACGTCGTCAACAAGAAACTCAGGGCTACTAAATGTCGCCTGATCTCGCACAAGTGTCTGAATCCGAGAAAACAGGTGAGACAAAAAGTAGATGGTGAAAGAGTCACCAGATGACAGCAGACGATCCCTCGACTAATTCCCTATCCAGAAGGACAATGGAAGAAGTGCGAGTCGTCAGGACAAGCGAACCAGTGGCTAGTCCTAGGTCGGCATCGACTTTGGGATAAGCATAGTCGCCAGTGCCGACAACCCAGTGGCTGGTCTCATGTCACACTGACAATGAAAGCAACATGAGTTGTCAAGCAGCTAGTCCTTGTCATCAACAACACCTAAATACCAAACTGCCTAATTCTCATTATAACTAAACCAAAAACTGCCATAAGTTATAATGTAAAAAAAAATATATATACAACAAAAAAGAAAAAATACAGGTAACAACCAAAACGTAACACAGGAAGACTACCTAATTCTCCTGTCTGACGACCTGTCCTGCCATCACCAACGGGCCCAAGGAACGAAAGGTCGCCTAGAACTAGAGAAATATCCCTCAAGTAAAAGGAGGCAAAAACAGAATTAGAACGCTAAGTCGCCGCCTCAAGCACCTTGGCGACCGAGAAGTTCTTCATAAAAGCTTCTGATGTAGCAACTGCTCTAATACTGTGCGCTCTCGGCGTCTGGCCCTCACAGGCAGCCGAACCACCAGTTTTAATAATAAGATCTCTGAGAAAAAAGGATACACCATTCTTTGATATAGGTCTCTTTGACATTTCGGGGTGAAATGAACAGATGACGGGGGGAACCAACCCGTGAAAAAAGTACCATTATCGTCCGGTCGGTTAAAAAAGCGCAATAAGATAGAACCGTCTCCATAACAGGGCAAAGCAAAAACTAAATTCCATACATTAAATATAAAATCAAAACAAAAAAACGGACCAAAGATTAACAAACCACGACGGAAAACTTACAGCACGAAAGACCAACTAAGGCGAAGAATGGGGATTATCATAAAAACGCATTCAGTCTTTGCGACAAAATTTGGGAAGGTATGACAAAATCATGTCTTGTTCAGATCTAGCAACCAGAAAAGAGAGTGCTTGCAGTTCACCCACCCTCTTGGCTGTAGCCAGCGAGACAAGGAAGAGTGTCTTAGAAGAGAGGTCCCTTAAATCGGCCGTATTCAGAAGCTCAAACGGAGGGAACCTAAAGACTTTAAGGACTTTATTAATGTCCCATGTCGGAGGAGAACACTGCAGACTAGGTCAGCCAACTGTCGCGCCACTATGGAGAACCCTTCGTGCTTGGAGAATCTCCTGACAGTCTCCAGGCATGAAGATGAGCATGTGGAGCCTCTGATGGAACTGATGAAAATGGGGTTGTTTGAGAAGATCTGGTCTCTGTCAGACGAATGGGGGGCTCCACCAGAGCTTCCAGTAGGTCGGGAAACCACTCCTTTTGTGGCCAGAAGGGGGCAATCAAGGTGAGATTTAGACGCTTGGTTGCTCTCATTGTTGAGGACTGACCTCACCAGAGCGAACGGAGGAAATGCATAGGCTTGAAGGCCCTCCCAGTCCTGCAAAAGAGCGTCTGTCCCGGCACTCTGAGGAGTCTGGTAAGAGGCAAAGAAGATCTAGCACCTAAAATTCAGTGGGGTGGCAAACACATCGACTGTGACAGGCCACTTCTTCCTGAGGCTGTCGAAGACTTCCTGGCAAGTGTCCATTCCGTCCCTTGAACTTTGTTCGGTCTCGACAAGGCGTCTGCTAAGTCATTGCGATGGCCCAGGATAAACTGAGGGACCAACGTAATCCCCGTCTTCTGCCCAACACAGGATTGATCGCGGTTCTTGAGTGAGAAGGTCCGACTGTGTGCCATCTTGGTTTCCTAAGTACAAGACTGCTGTGGTGTTGTTGACGAAGATCGCGACAACCAACTCCAAAAGTTGATCCGGAAATGAAAGAAGGCCTAGGTACACTGCCCTTAGTTCCTTCCAATTTGTTGACATGATCCTCTCTTCCTCTGACCAAAGGCCCGAAGCGGCTTTGGAGCCTAGGTGCGCGCCCCAACCTTGATCCGAGGCGTCTGACCAAAACATTAGGTCCGGCGGAACTGAAAGAAGAGAAGTCCCTGACTTGAGGTGGTGAACTTGCATCCACCAACAGAGATCCTTCCGACTGTGGAGAGGAGGCGATTATCGTGTCCTCGGACACGAAATCCCACGACTGGGGAAGTGTTGACAGAAGGGACCTCATTCTGAGATGACCTCTGTGAACCAGTTGGATGAGGGATGATAAATGGCCCAGGAGAGTCCTCCAAAGAGAAATTGGCTGCATTATGGAGGACAAAAATTCTTCGACCAGACTTAGAAGCTTGTCTATCCATTTCGGAGCGGGAGAAGCCCTCAAAATCTGGGAATTCAAAACAATCCCCAGATAAGTCATGATCTGGCAAGGGATTAGACTAGACTTGTCGAAGATGATATGAATGCCCAACTCGACACAAAGAGACAGAACTATCTCCCTCGACCGGAGACATTTCTCTAGAGATTCGGCCTGGACTAACCAATCGTCCAGATACCGAAGCATCCTTACATTTAACTGATGCAGAATAGCCGAAACAGGAGCCATCACCCGAGAAAAGACCTGTGGCGCAGTGGTGAGGCCGAATCAAAGGGTCTTGAACTGGAAAACTCCCGAGTCCATGAAAAATCAAAGGTAAGGTCTGCTCTTCGGATGGATGGGGATTTGCAAATAACCATCCTGCAGATCAATGGAAATCATCCAGTCCCCCATCCTGATGGATGAAAGAACAGTCTGAACAGTCTCCATTCAGAACTTGGACTTTAGAATGAACTTGTTCAAGACCAAAAGATCTATGATGGGGTGCCATCATAGATAAGCATCCTGCAGATCAATGGAAATCATCCAGTCCCCCATCCTGACGGATGAAAGAACAGTCTGAACAGTCTCCATTCGGAACTTGGACTTTAGAATGAACTTGTTCAAGACCGAAAGATCTATGATGGGGAGCCAGGCACCAGAGGCCTTTAGAACTACAACACCCGTGAGTAAAACCCGAGAGGAGGAGGAGCTCGCTCTATAGCATCCTTCTCCAAGAGAGCTGAAAGCTCCTTCTCCAAGGCTTGACCCCTGATTGAGTGCAGGGAATAACCGCTGAACTCGAGAGGAAGATTGGAAAGTGGAGGTCTTGAAACCAAAGGGGAACTCACAACCTACCTTCAGGACCTCCACCACCCAAGCATCCACTGTTCTCTCCTGCCAAGCTGACCAATGGCGAGAGAGACAAGCTCCTACTGTGGTCTCCGGGCAAGGTAATGACTCCTACTTCCGAAAATTCTTATGCAGAGGCAAGGAAGAAGAAGAAGAAAAGAAGGTCCACCTGGAGGATGAGCTCTTCCCCTGCCCTTAGAGCCACGCCAAGAACCTCTCCCGCGTTTCAAAGAGTGAGCACCAGAGGAGGAAGCTGAGGCGCCAGAAACCTGAGATGTACTCTGGAAAAAAGAGCCAGAAGGAGGAGGTTGTTGGGCTGGAGCAGAAGGTACGGATCTGGCACTAAACTTACGCTTACTCCTTGAAGGAACGGGAGGAAGACCAGAGGAAAAAGCCCTTGATAAGAGGCCCAGTGAGCTTGGGAAGAGGCATCACCTTGATGTTCCTTCAAAACCTCAGATATATCAAATAGGGAATCGCCAAAAAGAGAAGAAAACAACAAACGGTTTCTCTGAATCTCCGATACAGAGGAGGGTAACTAGGACAAATATAGGCTACGCCTTAGAGAAACAAGAAAGGCCTGCATTGAAGCGGCAAGCTCGTTCTGATGTACAGAAGCGATTGAAATAGAAGAGCAGAATTTCTCAAAAAGAGGAGGATTGTGAGGATTGAGCTTCTTGTAAGGGGCTCATTACAGACTCCATGGCAATAACGTCTTCGATTGAGACCAAGACCGAAGCCTTGGAAAGCAAAGGTTGACCCGAAAGTCAGACAAAATCAGGCTTTGGTTTGGGGGGTCGAGAGAAAAAAGTATCATCCGCCACCTGATAAACTTCGCTCCGGTGCCGTAGAAGAGAAGAGAGCTTCCTCTTCCCTTCCCCGATCACCTTTGAAAGTTTAGCGGCGACGTCCGCCCTCACTCTCGCGAACCTCTGAGCAAGGGAAAAACGTAAAAATTCCTGCGACCGGGAAGGACTGTCAACAAAAATCCCTTCTGTAATACAACGAGGCAGAGGCTGCTTCTGCTTAGGCCTCGCCTGAGAATGAAAACACAAAATAAAAATTTTTCTTGAACTAGACATAATGACCGCCGTTCAAAGAAGAAACATCAATATCACACGAATCCACGTAATCAATCATCATCATCATCATCGTCAGATCCTAACTAAGAAACTTCCCCTGAAGTAAGATCCTGACGACTAGCTATCTTAGGTCTAACACTAATACCCCTCCCCCTTCTAAATAAGCGCCCTTTGGCACTGTTACGGGACTAACAGGGGACACATTGGGGTAAAGAATCGTCAGGCACCTGCTGGACCGGATCCCCCCTTGGCCTTCGCCACGACGGGGTTCACAAGCCGGGGGATCTGTCGCACCGTTACTCATGGTGCGGTCGACAGGTACCTGACGAGGAGCTGAAAATGAATCTAAAAAGAGTGTTAGACATTCTAGTAAAAATTTCTTCAAAATTTTCTGACAGCTTGTTAAACTTAGCTGAAATGTCTCTATCTAGCTAAACTAAGCTGTAATTTTTCAAACTTTTGTTTCCAACTAGTTTCCATCGCCAAAACCCTTGAATCAACATCAGAAACGACTTCACTATTTACCGGTTGTACAGGTGGCAAAGCATCAATTAATTCTGAATAGGAATCACACGATACCGAAACCGAAGAGCCAGAACCATGAGCGCACGAATCAAGGAAATCCTTAGATACAGGTCTAGCTACTGATCTCTTTTTTTTTTCCTTATAAATCTGTTACGCTGCAAGATTCTTTGATGTTTCATATAGGCTAAGTCTTTGATGTTTCATATAGGCTAAGTCGACAAGTCTTCGTCAGACCAAGGCTTACATAAGTCACAACGATAAGTCAAGTCACAAACCTGTCCACGACAAAAAAGCTACACATGTCATGGGGTTCATACTCCCTGCTACTCATCCTTGTCCCACAAGCCAGGCAATTCCTGATGTTGCTGGCAGAAAGAAGCATCAAATTATCTTGGCAATCAATTGGACTGTTGGACAGGTCACGTAATTCCGGGTCGCGCAAAAATTCGTAATATAATACAAACACCACAATAGAAATAAAAGTTAATTCACTATTTCGTGGATGTAATACGTGAGTGGTAATTAACATAAGTCGCATTAACAATTAATAAGAGCTTTTAAAAAGACAAAAAGGTTTAGGAAATTTATAAAGCGGGACCGGCCGTTGATGTAAACAACAAACACGGACGCCGTTAAACAACTGATTTTCAGGGAAGGTTTTTGTAACTGTCAACAGGCAGCGTTTGCCAACTGGTGGACAGGAATAGGAAAGGTTTAACAGGGTTGCCAATGTGGTAAATTTTGGTGTGCAGGTTTTGGGGTGGATTTAGGCTAGATAAATTATATTAAAGGTAATGTTTATTGATGATGAAAGCCTAAGACTTTTGTAAAGTACTGGCAATATAGTTTTGTAAACAGAAAACATGCAAGTTCATCATCATATTTGTTCAAGTTTTCTCTCAGGAGGGACTGTCTACAGTATTTCCTTCATTGCACTATCTTGGCTTTAAGTTAGTATTTCCTTCATTTATAACTATCTTGGCTTTTCAAACTAACTAAATCTATAATTTTTTTGGCATTCCTTTGACAAAGATAGCATTATTGGTGGTTGCTTGACTTCTACTGGCCCTACATCAAATCTATCTTGGGAATTTCATATAACATCTTTTTTGCAATCCCCACCTTGGCCAACTATAATTTTCACTTGTGCTTGTTGGACTTCTATGGCTGTACATCAAATCTATCTGAGAAACTACCTATAACACCGGAAAAAAAAAGTAAAAGGGGTATTTTGCGAAGAAAAATAAAAATAATTAAATGTACACCTGGCAAATTCTTAATAAGAAAAAACAAAACAATGCAGGAAAGGAAAAAATAAATTCAAAACAAATATGTCGAATTCCCCCCCCCATTTCCATTAAAAAGAAAGCCTTGCAAAGGTGCACCTGATCGTTTTTGTTAATATAATGGCCTAAACAAAAACCAAAAGCTAGATTCTTAATAATTAAAATCTTGAACTCTGGATGCCTAGCCACAAATTCTAGACAAATTAATCTAAAACGTTTTTTTGTTTTTCAATGATCCAGGAACCTGAAGTTTAAGACAAACAAAACTTTTGTCAAATGGAATCCCACTCAACCCCATATTTTATTTGACTCTCAGTTATTATTACCAAGAAGATCCATGGAAAAATCTAAATTTATTTGCAATCTCCAAAAAGACGGAACCCGGAAAATTGTGAATTACCAAGGACAGTCCGATTGACCTTTTTTTTTTATTCAAGCACAAACGAAACAAAAAAATACTCGTATCAAATGGTGACCAGGACAAAATTAAGTTTACTATAACCTTAATATCTAAAGGTTAGAAAAAAAATGATGGCTTCCACTTCATTTTGAAGGGTAACGATGGAATTACCTTTGTCCTGGGGTAACAGCTGCCCCCTGTCCCCACGTTAGGACTGGGGCGCTCACTTTTTTCTTTTCCTTCTTCCATTACCTGTTTCAAACAAACCGTTAGAAGTCAACTCTTCAGGGCCTCTTGAAGTCGTCATGGAACTGAAAAAAGGGGTAATCCAAAAAAAAAAAACAAAAAAAAAAGGGTCAAACAGGTTGATTTAATTAAAAACAAATCCCAAGCCTGTAGAAACTTAAGCCTTTTTTCCCATGGTAAGGTTATTCTCCCTTTAACAATAAGGGTATTTCATAATACCTGTCCCTATACACCAGTTTAGCTAAAATGACTACCTGAGGTCATTAACAAAAGTGAAAATAACAGGGCAGTCGCCGGGTTACCGACGGGGTTCTATTCTTGAGACGCGTCGTAAGCCAGAAAAATTGTTGTTAGGTAAGCCAGAAACATCATAAAAAATACTAAGAAAACCCTTACTTTTAAAAATGCATTGGGTGCATTGAAAATACTATGTAAAAACTGCATTCTTATTGCATTTTTCCATCAAGAAAATAACCTTGCGAAATATTTGATTTATTTTGCATTTTTGGTGTCTAATTTCATCTGCCAGATCAGTGTTGTATGCGTCGTAACCCTGAAACATATGCCGTTGTAAACCGGCCTGGAAAATAATTTTCTGATGGAATATAATTGCAAAAAAGCAGCAAAAGCCGCCTAATAAACCTGATGCAACGTCGTAAGCCGAACCCCGTCTGTAAAAGCCCGGGGTGAGGAACTTACTGCCTATACTTTCTCACAAAAGATCAAAAGATGGAATGGTGGAATTGGCTTGGAAAAATGCCTTGAACAAAGTCATAAACCAATCCACTCTTCTCACCCATAAGTTCTAGTACTGGTTTGAATAAAGGAACCAAGCTCTCAAACCATCAAATGTTGAATGGAACAGCTAACCCGTGTACCTTTATATTGGGACAATTCTTTGACAATGAAAGAAAAACTTGTGCACTGACACTACCTTTGAACATCAACTCAAGATAACATAAGAAAATAAACCAAAACCAAAGACGTGAATTTGCTGTTTTGTTCTCATGGAATTTTTTTGTTTGGGGTGTCATTGTTCACATTTCTAAACTATTATCAACTTATCATTAATGGGTGCTGGATATTTCAATAAGGACAAATCACACCAAACGTAACGAAATGAGGAAACCCTGTGCCCTGTGCCTAAGATTGCTAACTGAAACCTTGATAACTTATCTTCTAACATATATTAAAATAAAAAAACATCAAAATCAAAAATACATATTTGGGTTGGGCACTTTCGGTCCCGGTGAAGTGTTACATCTAAAAAATTTGAAGAGAATAAACTTCAATTTCTTCAATATCTCACATTGGTCTCATTTGTCCATTTAATGCACAAACTTCTAACCTATCTTACTCCTTCCTAAACTCCTCCCTTCCTCCCCTCTCATTATTCCTTGCACATTAATTAGTTACAGGAACTTTAGTAACTCAAAGACCTCAAACCAACCACCCAGCAACTGAAAAGATGGAATTATGAGGGTAAGTACCCCAGGCCTGGACCATGGAAATGAAAAATGAAGAGCCAAACTATGAGGAAAAGAACTTTCCTTTCCTCTTCTGTCTAAAAACATAAGCCTCCAAAGGAAGGCCTTTCCAAAGGCCTGGGATATCTACATCTAGTAAAGTAAGGGCAACAGAAACCATCAATCCAAGAATGAAAGAGCCGTAAGCTCTCCCGTCACTTTTGCAAAGTGAGCAACTGATTGACAAAGACTAAAAACCAGAGTAAATTAAAAACACTTTTTTGGTTTGTTTTTTCCCCTGATTAATTCTAGCATAGCCAACGCCAAAATGAAATTCCAACATTTCAATTAATTGGAGTATTATGGCAAGGGTTTTCTCAAAGAGATGTATTACACTGAAGTGCTGTTATTCATGAATTTAAATTATGGGCTTAAGGCACATGGACTGGCCCTGGGTGTGGTGGCCTCTGGAGAGAACTTTATAAAGATATTGCTAACAAATGGATCTAAGCAACCGCATGTAAACAGGAGAATGGTACTTTAAAACAATGTATTTCCGGACAATGTTATGTATATCATTGAAACAAAACCAAAGAACCCCACATGCAATCAATGGTAAACTAATAGAAACAAAACAAGTGAATAAGGAGAACTTAAGGAAAAGTGGGTCTTCCCGAAGGGGGTCCCTGTCCTCCCTCCCTTTTTCCCCTTTTCACACTAAAGGAACTTCGGAGTACTTTCAAGAAACTGTGGATGAAGAGAAAGGCTTTCCTTGTTTTCTATACTAGTCTGCTTGAGCTAAGACAGAGTAGGATAATTACAAAATATATAAACTTCCAAAAATCTCTCAGTATATTGTTCCAAAATACCTGAAAAATGTCCCTTTTCTCATAACTTTTTCCAAATAATTATAAGTAATTATTACTAAAATGAACCAACCATTAGTCTTTTATTGATTTAGTACCAAAGGCCTATGAATCTCTCTCTCTCTCTCTCACACACACACACACACCCATAATGAAGCTTCCACCACTAAGTCTACAGAAGCCACACAAACTACTATACTACTAAAATGAACCGACTACTAGGCCTTCCCAGATCTGGTCCCAAAGGCCTATGAATCTCTCTCATACTTACATGCACGTTCCTATAATGAAACTTATATCCATAGTCTACAGAAGTCCCATGACCTACTGTTCTAAAGTTAAAATGGCACTTCAGTGATATGTTAACAAAATACATAAATGCAGGATAGGTACTATGGTAACTGAACTAATGCAGATACTACTAGTATTTATTGTTAATTTAACTAAGATTACATTACAAAAGATATACATACATGGTTATTTCTGGGCTTTTGCTGGTTTTGAAAAACACCTAAAGTATTATGTATTCTAGTCCTTTTCATGTTTGAGTCCTAAATTTTTGTAAAAAGTAGCAGATAACTTTCAACCCATGCTGTTAAAAAACATGGTACTACCTGCACTGATTGGCAAAAACTAACCTTATGATAAGATTCTTGCAGTGACTGTTGTGCACCCTCAGATCCAGATCCAATGGCTTTTGCACCAAACTGGAGGAATGTGCCGGAGGGATCCATGTGATACAATTGAGCTCCAGCTTTATCTAAACCAGCAAAGAGCATTGCAACACCAAAGGGTCGACTCTGTTGAAGAACAAAACCTAATACATCAAAGAGTAAATAAATGTGAAAACACTGTACTCTTAGCATAACTGTAAATACCAATACTTCATTTTTAACTGAAAATTTTCAAAAAACAGTAGAAAAATACAAAAAAGAACAAATCTTAATGTAAAAGCTGTGATGTGCATAACTTTTACATGGATATCACATATTGGATAGATTACAATAATTCAAGGGAAAATTAAAAACTCAGTAAAAGAAATTAAAAAAGCCAAAAGCTGAATTATTTTTTCAAGAAAATACATCTCACCTCAATGGATTTCATTACTCGCTGGATATGTCCAAGTCAAGAAAACCAAAAACAAAACAAATAATCCTAACAAAATATTCTGTTAAGTGCCATAGATTTAGTTGATGCAGAAATCAACGCAACAATGCCTGCCTGTCTAAACATGTAAACATGGACTCTGCTTCCAAGGTAAATGACACCATCAAATCCCACTGTGTATGCTTCAGTCAGTCATTTGGCAAGTGTTGTCTGCCAATGTACAGAGCTTGCAACTTTGCATCAAAAATGACAATTTGTCCAAAATTGCATTTTTCCTAACTATACAAACCTGAGGTCCTTTTATACAATAGGGAAGATACTAGCGGCAGCTGGATAGGTCGTAAGCTTTCGAACAAGGGGGTTCGGTAGTTAACTGCTTGTCCGACAGGCGCGCGCGCGCGACTTGGGAGGTAAACAAATCACTTTTGCTTTGGCCCAAGCAAAAAACGCAGAGTGAGGGGTGGCATGAGGTGGGGCTGTGTAAAAGGACCTCAGGTTTGTATAGTTAGGAAAAATGCAATTTTGGACAAATTGTCATTTGTTCCGACACGGCATACAAACCTTCGGTCCTTTTACAATAGGAAGACTCACTTCTTGGTGGGTGGTCTGAGTCTTTGTGAACAGACTGGTGTTCGCCCTACCCTTGGAAGCCTCCCTGGTCGTAAGAGCGAGGGAGGGATCCAAGCCTCTGTCCGATTGATCGGGGTGGGGTGCACCGCAGGATCAATGTCAGACCTCTGGACCCGAGTACTAAGAGAGGGCGGCATGCGCATCTCTTAGTACAGCAATGCAAGAACTTGTTCCTGTACAGGAGCAAATATAAAGTCATGGGTTTGGACTCTTGTAGGCATCCACTTCCCCCCCTTGTAGAAGGAAGTGGTGGATATTCTGCTCCTATCCCTAGTGAAAAGGGATAGGATGGGGCTCTGTCATATAGCTCACCTGCATCTCGTCCTCATCCAGCGTAGTGACGACCATGGCCCTCTGCCCACAGGTAGAGGGGAAGAAAAGATGGGAAGGAGAGAGCCAGTCACTCACTCACTCACACATCCATCCACACAGTCACACCAGGACTCGATGCTGTTCAGCCTGCGAGGGGTTCTGGGTTAGCTACACAACTTGTTGAGCAGCCACCACGGGTCCCAAGGAAAAGGTATCCAAGGACCTGTGGGCAATATCCCGAAACCGGTAGAAGGACGTAAAGGTAGTCTGGTTAGACCAGACCCCTGCCTTCAGGACCTGCGCCACGGAGAAGTTCTTGCGAAACGCCAACGAGGGGCCAATACTTCTGACTTCGTGAGCTCTCGGACGGGACGTACGGATGTCGTCACTACCATCAGCCTCATACGCCCTCCTGATGACCTCACGCAGCCAGAATAAAGAGTGTTCTTGGATACTTCTTTCTTGGTGACCCCGGTGCTAACGAAGAGGCGTCGACACTCAGGCCTGAGGTGTCGAGTTTCTCTTCAGATAGCGCCGTAGCGCCCTCACAGGACAAAGCAGCATCTCATCCGCATCATTATCGGTGAAGTCCAATAGGGAAGGGAATCGTGAATGACTCGAACCTGTCATCAGGGGACTGACGGTTTCTGAGTCTTTTCGCAACGAAGTTCGGGACGAAATCGAGCGTCACGGATCCCATCCCCTGGAGTGTCGTACATCATAGGAAAGACCATGAAGTTCCCCTAACCTCTCTTCGCCGATGCCAGGGCCAGCAAGAAGAGGGTCTTGAGGGTCAGATCCCTGTCTGACGACTCTCGGAGTGGCTCGAACGGTGTTCGAGTCAGACTCCTAAGGACGAGAGTCAACGTCCCACGCAGGGGGCCTGAGTTCCCTGGGTGGGCAAGACCTCTCGAAGCTCCTCATCAGCAAGGAGATCTCGAACGAGTTCGAGATGTCCAACCCCCTCAGTTTCAGGACGAGCGCCAAGGCGGCTCTGTATCCTTTAACTGTGGGGACTGAAAGGAGCTTCTCTCGGCGAAGAAACACGGAAATCCGCTACCTGCTGAAGAGTGGCTCTGAGAGGAGACAGACCCCGTCTACGACACCAACCACAGAAGACGGCCCACTTCCCCTGGTACACAGCTGCAGAGGACTGACGGACGTTTCCAGCCATCTCTGTTGCTGCGCTACGAGAAAAGCCTCTCGTTCGCAAGAGATGGTGGATAACAGCCAGCCGTGAAGACGTAGGGACTGGACTGCTCGGTGGTACGCTCGACGTGTGGCTGGCGAGAAGGTTGTGCCAAGGGGGAATCTCTCTCGGTTCTCCTGCGAGAAGAGCCAGCAGGTCCGGATACCAAATGGCCTGTGGCCATTTGGGAGCCACCAGGATCATCCTGAGATTCGGGGTGACCAGGCGCTCGACTGATCACCTTGCGAATCAGGCTGAACGGGGGAAAGGCATAGGCGAAGAGGTTGTCCCACGGGTGTTGAAGAGCGTCCTCTGCAGCTGCCCATGGGTCCGGCACGGCCGAGAAGAAACACCTGGAGCTTCCTGTTGTGCCGGGTGGCGAACAGATCCACGACTGGTCGCCCCCACAGGTCGAAGAGCCTTTCCGCCACGTCCTGGTGTAGAGACCATTCGGTCCCTATCACCTGATCCCGACGGCCTGAGCGTGTCTGCTACTACATTCCTCTTCCCTGGAATGTAGCGTGCCGACAGCTCTATTGAGTGTGCCTGAGCCCACTCGTGCACCTGCCGTGTCAACTGGTACAACGGGAGGGACACTAGGCCCCCCCTGTTTGTTGACGTAAGCCACCACCGTGGTTGTGCGCACATCAACACCACTGAGTGTACCCATCAAGCGGTCCTGAAACTCTTGGAGAGCGAGGAACGCTGCCTTGAGTTCCAGTACATTGATGTGAAGGTGCTTGTCGTTCTCGTCCCACACTCCTGAAGTCAGCAACTCCTCCAGGTGTGCGCCCCATCCCTCGGTCGATGCATCTGAGAACAGCTGCATGTCCGGGGGGGAGTGCGCAGCGGCACTCCTCTTAAGAGGTTCCTGTCGTCGAGCCACCAGGCTAGGTCCTGCCCTCACCTCCTGTGTCAGTGACACTGGAAAGCTTGGGGGATCCGTCGCCTGTGACCAACTCTCCTTTAGTCTCCACTGAAGAGACCAGCAGGTGAAGACCGCCCGTGAGGGACTAACTTCTCGAGTGACGACAGGTGTCGATCACGACTTGCCATCGCTGAGCTACCTGTTCCTGCCGAGACAGGAAACTGGTTGGCTGCCTCCCTGAATCTGCTGATCCGCGAGTCTGCGGGGAAGACTCGCCCTGCTACCGTGTCGATCAGCATACCCAGGTACTTCATCCTCTGCTTGGGCTCGAGATCGGACTTCTCGAAGTTCACAACGATCCCCAGATCACGACAGAACTCGAGCAGACCGATCCCTGTCCTGTAGCAACTGCGAGCGGGAGCTCGCCAGGACTAACCAATCGTCGAGATACCTCATCAGACGTATCCCGTGCGAATGGGCCCAAGCAGACACCAGAGTGAACACTCGCGTGAACACCTGTGGGGCGGTTGAGAGACCGAAGCACAGTGCCCTGAACTGGTATACCGTCCCGTCGAGGATGAAGCGGAGGTACTTTCTGGAGGACTGATGAATGGGTATTTGGAAATACGCATCCTTCAAGTCCACTGAAAGCATGAAATCGTTCTCCCTGATGGAGTCGAGCACTGAGCGTGCCGTTCTCCATCGTGAACCGGGTCTGGCGAACAAACCGGTTCAGGGGAGAGATCTATCCACCGGGCGCCAGCCTCCCGTAGACTTTTCCACCAGGAAGAGTCGACTGTAAAAGCCCGGTGACTGATCCGTGACGATCTCTACAGCTCTCTTGCTCAGCATGGTCTTGATCTCCTGTCTGAGTGCTACGTCCTTCGGGTGACCCGGGGACGTACGACTGCTGTTGGACCGGGTTGAGGTGAGGGGTGGCCGAGATTCGAAGGGTAATAGATATCCCTCCCGAAGGACATCTACAATCCAGGTCTCGGCGCCGTAGCGCTGCCAAGTTGCCCAATGGCTGGCCAGGCACCCCCCCACTTCCGGCAGCAGTGAGGGGGAACGCCGTCCCTAGCGTTTCCCCCTTTTCTTCGTTCGACTTCTTCCCAGAGCCTCCACGGGATGAGGAGGGCTGGGAGGAGGGCTGGTTACGGCCCCCCTTGCTAGAAGTCGAAGAAGACAGAGTCATTCCTCGGGGCTTCGACGCAGCAACCGTCTTAGCAGCCGAGAAGCGCTAGCCGAGCTTTAGACTTGGCCGCAGTCCGAGGCTGCCCAGAAGCCTTCGAGACTGCCTGGTGAACCAGACGGTCACTGTCCTCAGTGCGCCGTCTGTCCACCGCAGCGTCCACCATCTCTCCTGGGAAGAGAGACGTGGAAACTCCGTAAAGGTCCGTTTCGAAGTCCCAATGCCGCTTCACACGCCCGGCCGCCCTGGAAACCCGAGTAAGGACAGCGTCCCTTCGTCGGAGAACCAGGTTGGCCCACAGGTTCACCGTCTGGTGGGCAAGGAAAGAGATGGCTCTTCCCCAGACTGGCAAAGTCTCCTGAAGGCGAGTCATCTTCGGGAGAAATTCCCCGGAGTTGGCTGCGACCTTAGATACTGTGAGGGACCAAGATCTAGCCAGGAGACGGCCTGGAAAGCTGCCATGGCGGTAGATTCCAGCCTAGTGCCTCTTGCTGCGAGAACACAGGTTCTCGGACAGGAGCTGTTGCAGAGACACACCCGGAGTCAGCCTCGCTAACTCCGGGTTCACCATGTTTGGGCGGCATCCGGATCTTCAGATGGCACGTAAAAACCGCGCTGTCGTAGCAGAGGAGGTGGAAGTAGCTTGCTAGACCTGCCAGACTTCAGTGAACCGTCCTGTCCAGAGACAAGCGATTCAACTGGTCCAGCACTGAGTCAGCCAGCTCTGACCGCGGCAAACCCACCGTCGGTCTGGGTTCCCTCTTCGGGCCCCACCCCCAGAACGACTCGAGCCGGGACGTGGGCTCGGATGGTGGGGAGCGGCGATCCTTCCCCGAGGTCGTTGTGCTGGACGAATCAGCGCAATAACCTCGGCAAAGTTCCTCTGGATCTCAGGAGTGACTGCATCCTGGAGTCGGACCGTCCAGTCCCTCAAACAGGAGCACCTCCCGAGACCCTCCTCCCTCAAGGAGAGGAGCAGCGACAGCCCCCTCCTCGGTCTCCTCCAACCACCTGTGCGTAAGACCTGGCTGGTCCGAGAACCGAGCCTGGTACGTACGACGACGTGGCGGGATCCTGAAGGGCGCACCCTTTCACGATCACTCCTCAATAACCTCGCCCCTCCCGGTGTAACCCGAGGAGGGGGTTGAAGGTATGGGAGAGGCAGACCTGACGCTCTCTCCTCGCTCACTGGCAGAACCAGCGGGCTTGGAGGACTGCAGGCGATCGCCAACCCGCGGTGGCGATCGAGCTGCAGACCTAGTCGAGCCGTTTCGTCGCTGTGGAGAACGGCTGGACCGAGAACAGCGGCCCCGGTCTCGTGTGTCAGAGGAGCTGGTGCTGGTTGCCGTACCCGATCGCTCTCTGTGAGAGCGACGGTCAGGCGGACCGGCGAGCTCCACTGTCACGGTGAGACCGGTGGTGCGTGGTCCTCACGGTGCGTCAGTTCGCTGGTACCAGCCGTGGCTGGTGCCTGGCCCGGCGAACGGGGGGACCTCTTCCCAGCTCAGCCCGTGGCCGGTCATGACGTCACGTCCGCCCGGGTAGCCAGCTGCTCGCCGCGAGAGCGAGAGCTGGTCTGGTGAGAGTCGCGTGAGCGGCTGTCACCAGTCTTCCGCTCCGTGCCGTGAACCTGACGCTGAGCGGACTCAGAGGTCTGGTTCCTGGCTGCACGGTCGCTGGTAGGCGACCGTACCTCGGTACCTCTCCCCGCGAAACGAGCGGCCGAGCCGGATCCTGCTGCTGTGGCCGAACCACTGACAGCAGGTGAGGAAGTGCCGGTGTTAGCCGGCACCCCTCATGGTCCCCGTAGTCTTCTTCCTTGCGGGAGAAGAGACGGGTCCTGCTCCGAAGGAGCAGGGCGACCAGCGGAAGAACCCCCCGTCTCACCAGAGCGAGACGGGCCCCTTAGAAGCTCCCGAAGGAGACTTCTTAGGGGGGGGGGAGGCGACCTTCTTCTTCTTAGGCGGGGGAGCCTTAGAAGAAGAAGGGGAAGAGGCGGCAGACGACGACGACGAAGAAGACGATGAAGACGACGACGACACCTTCCTCCTATTCTTCTTCTTCTTCGTCAAAATCCTCAGGACCGACGTCAGGTCTGTCATCCAGGACGGAGCCGGGGCTGCTGTTGCCGAAGCAACAGGGCCCGGACGTACCTGTCCGAACAGACCAGCATCGGAGCAGCGGCGCCAGGAACGGGAACAACATCAGCAGGTGCGAGCATCACAGGAACGGCCGCAGACACGGCAGGATCAGGAACAGGAACAGCAGCGGTGGTCACGGCAGGTACGGCAGATACAGCTGGTCGAACCAACGGCACAGACGTCATCGGTACCGGTGGGAGGTCCAGGGGCGAGCTCTTCGGGCACATGAAGTCCGGTCCGCGGCAGCACGGCAAACCCAGGTGGCGGCATCACACTCCCCCCCCCGAGTTACGGCGACTGGCCCCTGCACCGATGTTGTGGGTGTTACAGAGACCGCGTGCTGGGTGTACACCAGGTGAGGAGGTGACGCGTAGCCAGGTGTTGTCAGGGTCGTGGTGGTGGTTGTGACCGTAGCATGCGTAACCGCCACGGAGCCAGCGAGATGATAGAGCAGCCCTGGACACTCGGCACGCCCTGCAGTCCCAACGATGCCCACACCTGTCCGAGGTCATCCTTCACGGCAACCCCGCACCTGAGGAGGCAAAAGTCGGGTGATTAGGAGGATCCTCTACCCGCTCGCGCGAAGACGAGCGGATAGAGGACCCAGAGTACAACTCTACGTCGGGGTATCTAGCGCCCTCCTCCACACTCGACACATCCGGGAGAGGAGAAGGACCTAGACACCGCCCCGAAGGGGAAGGCGCGAGACGTGGAAGTTGAGCGGGCGGCAGGAAAGAAGACGAAGTGTCCGTCACCAAAGGAGTCGCGGGAGAGCTTTCCGACGACTCCTTTGCAGGCCTTCGCTTCTTCCTGCCCTCATACAATGTCCACTGCGCCTCCGACCAGTCAATACAAACATCACAGGGCTCGGCCCGGGTGCATTCGCGCCCCCGGCACCGAGCACACAAAACATGAGGGTCAATCTCGGGGAATGATCTGAACTTCCCGCA
This sequence comes from Macrobrachium nipponense, assembly GCF_015104395.2. Classification (NCBI taxonomy): domain Eukaryota; kingdom Metazoa; phylum Arthropoda; class Malacostraca; order Decapoda; family Palaemonidae; genus Macrobrachium; species Macrobrachium nipponense. Next base: position 15,779,545 of record NC_087216.1, on the reverse strand, counting down.
TTTCGCGCCCTTCGGTACCCGGGCAAAGTCTCTTGGGGTAGCGAGGCGGGGAGATTCCATCATAATTCAATTGCAGCGTAATTAATATGAATAAGGACGAGAATAACTGTACTTACAAGCTCTTTCATACACAATTACAAACAAACTAGAAAGCAAACGACGAGAGCGCAGGGCAGAGCGAACACACACGTCCATCCACTGTGAGGCCGAAAGCAAAAGTGATTTGTTTACCTCCCAGTCGCGCGCGCGCGCCTGTCGGACAAGCAGTTAACTACCGAACCCCTTGTTCGAAAGCTTACGACCTATCCAGCTGCCGCTAGTATCTTCCTATTGTAAAAGGACCGAGGTTTGTATGCCGTGTCGGAACAAAGCAATTTTTCATGTTTGTGCTTGAGCAAGTATGAGGCAATATTTTCTTTACTTTTAAATTTACATTTATGCTAATAATATTTGTTAAAGGTGGAAGTCTAATTCGTTGATCATCTTAAGGGTACTTGTTCTGAAATTCTATGGTAATTGTACATAGTTATATGGCATGAAATTGCACTCATGTATGTACAGTGGTACCTCGAGATACGAAAGGCTTAACTTACGAAAAACTCAAAATACGAAAAATTTTACGGCTCTACATACGAAAATTGCTCAAGATACGAAAGGTTGTTGCTGTTAAAGTCCGAGATTAGCCCGGACCACCGATAACAATTTTGAAACTCGCGCGCCGCCAACTGAGTAGACTCGCCACCATCCTCCCGCTCTCCCATTGGTTTCTGATGCTAGTCACCGCCATGAGATCCTTCTCTCCTATTGGTCAGTGTTGTGTGAGAACTTTACTACATACGTATACGTACTACATAACATAATTGACGTACTGTATATACGTAGTCATGGGTCCCAAGAAACTTGAAATTCACGGAAAGAAGAGGATGCTCTCTTTGGAGACGAAGATGGAGATTATCAAGAAGTATGAAGCTGGTATGCGACTGAGTGGGATCGCCAAGGAATACGGCCAAAATCCGTCGACAATCGGCACCCTTCTTCTTGTCTGGATAAAAGACAAAGAAATCGCTGGCGATACGATAACAGAGACGGCAATCAATCCCACAAGGCCAGCGGTATTTTCGGCGATTTGATTGCCCAGGCCAAAGGCGACGGAGGAGAAGGGGACATCAACGCCAACCCCAGACTTCAAGGCTTCGCATGGGTGGCTCAAGAAATGCTGTAAACAGACTGGCACCCATTCGGTGGTGCTGCATGGGGAGGCGACCAGCTCGGACACGAAAGCGGCCAAAGCCTTTAAAAAGATGTTCGACGAGATGATGATCAAGGAAGGCTACAGTTCTCAGCAAGTCTTCAGCTGTGATGAGACTGGCTTTTTTTGGAAAAAAAAATGCCTCGTCGGATGTACATCACGCAGGAAGAGAAGAAGCTACCTGGGCATAAGTATGAAAAGACAGGCTTACGCTCGCACTTGCTGGTCCATGGGCTGGAGGAGAGGGGTGGTGTTAGGCGGAAGATAAAGAACCTTGAAGAAGGAATAGTACTTCGCTAGGATATCTTCCTTGAGGCCAGGAGGGTGAGCAGGGGCATTGTCCAACACCAGCAGGGATTTCAGAGGGAGGCGCTTCTCTTCCAGAATTTCTCACTGTCGGGCCGAAACACAGATTTACCCACTCGGTGAACAAAAGCCTCTTTACCCAGGCTTTCGCATTAGCCCTCCACATCACTGGAAGCTAGGAGAAGCTTCCAGTGATGTGGAGGGCTAATGCAAAAGCCTGGGTAACGAGGCTTTTGTTCACTGAGTGGGTAAATCTGTGTTTCGGCCCGACAGTGAAGAAATTCTTGGAAGAGAAGCGCTCCCTCTGAAATCCCTGCTGGTGTTGGACAATGCCCCTGCTCACCCTCCTGGCCTCAAGGAAGATATCCTGAGCGGAGTAATCCTTCTTCAAGGTTCTTTATCTTCCGCCTAACACCACCTCTCTCCTCCAGCCCACGGACCAGCAAGTGATATCGAACTTCAAGAAGCTGTATACGAAACATCTTTTCAAGAGAAGTTTCGACATCACCGATACCACAAACCTCACCTTGTGTGAATTTTGGAAGGAGCATTTCGATATCGTAATATGCATCCGACTCATTGACCAAGCTTTGCAGGAGGTTTCGAGGCGAACCTTGAATTCCTCGTGGAGGAAACTCTGGCCTGATGCCGTATCCGCCCGAGACTTCGAGGGATTCGACTTGGGCAAAGCTGGTGCTGCAGATTTAGAAACAGTTGACGATCCTGAAACTGTTTCGCAACCAGATCTTGACGAGATCATTGCACTCGGCAAATCCATGGGACTGATCGTCGACAAGGACACATCAATGACCTTTCTCGAGGAGCACCAAGAGGAGCTTACGACGGATGACCCTGAAGGAGTTTGGAGGCCATGCAGCTAAACGTCGTTCAAGAGGAGTTCTCTAGCAGCGGCGAGGAGGAGGACGAGGACTCTATGACAAACGGACAGAAATTAAGGATGCTCTAGCTGCTTTTCATAAGGTGCAATCATTCGTAGAAAAGAGACACCCGAAAAGGCTTACACAGGTCGTATGCTTGCACAGTTCGATGACGTTTGGCCGAGTCGTTTCAGGAACATTGTCAAAAGTAGGCAGAAGCAATCTTCCTTGGATAGTTATTTTTTAAAGAGGCCTTTAGTAGGAGTAGTAAGCAAATAGGAAGAACCAAGTGATACTAAAAAACAGAAAGCTGAAAGTGGTGAAGAAGTTGGGAGAGAAAAAAGAAAAAAAGAAAAAAAAAATTAATTTTAGTTTTTTGTAACTTAGTTTAAGTGTTACAGATTTATTAATGTGTTTCGTAAAGTTTAGTTTATGTTTTCCTAACATTTTTTTATGTTTTGTAAAGTTACGTGTACGTACGTATCTGCCGTTTGTCCTCCTCCTCTGTCGCCACTTTCGGAGATAGCCTCACCTCGAAAGGTAAGCTTCCACATTTTACTACATACGTACAGTACTTTCTTGTATACCATGTTACACTATACACTTTATTTACAGGTATATTAGCATACGTGTATCAAGTTAGGTATTGAATGGTCCAAATTGTTGTAGTATTTCATTGTTTATAGGTCAATTTAGCTTTATTATGAAATTTACAGGGGTGTTTTTGGAGGGCTTGGAGCAGATCAGCCATTTTACAGTAAAATGTGGTCCAAGATACGAAAAAGCTCATGATACGAAGGCCGCCTCGGAACGGATTAATTTCGTATCTCGAGGTACCACTGTACTACAGAATAGTTACACTATACAATTATGAACCTACTATAGAATAGGAACTGATATATGCTACAGGAGTCTTATATGTACGGTACCTCAAAGGCAATAACTATGAATTTTTTTTTTTTTTTTTTGTTTTTTTTTTTTTTTTTCAGTGACTACATCATGCTTTACTAGCCTTGAGAGCACATAACCTGAGATTCTATGTGGTTAAAAGAAGTGTAATTGAACAGTGTAGTTAACAACCCCTATCATGATCAACTGGAATGGTTTATAACTTAGTATAACTATCAATAGACCTCATATAAAACAAGGGACAGTATTAATGAGATCAATTTTATCATTAAACATTGTAAATGCAATTACCATGGCTGGTCCATCATCATCGGAGTCACCAAAACGAATGGCAAGATTTGATACAGCCTGTGCTACAGACTCTACTTTCATGTTTTCGTTGTAGACAAACCAATGATTCGCACATTCCACACGAGCATGATCTACTAAGGTACGAGAATCTGCAACTAGGCCAGAAACTGCACATCCTGCAAGTAAACACCAAAAATGAGCAAACTTACTGATTAACTTCCTGGACAACTTAAGTCTTGAATTAGAGCTTACAAGATAAGCTTTAAGACGTCCACTATTTCTAGGCAATTTTTACAGCTGAAACCTTTATAAAAAAATCAGATTGATTCTACAATCCAGAACCGACACATGATGATCACTTAAAAAAGGATGAGTAGACAGCAGAAACCCAAACATCATAAACCAAGTTGAATTACTTACCAATATGACTATCAATTTCTACAATTTTCTCAATAGTACTTGGTATCATCAGCGGTGAAGTAATTCTCTTCTCTACAGCAAGCACAACCCCTTCACTTGTCTGGATACCAATAGCCGTGGAGCCTAATTTGATAGCTTCAATGGCATATTCGACCTAAAGGAATAAAAAAGAAATCAAACAATGTAGGAAATTTAAAAACAAGTTAGAAAACCAATCTCACAGTCTGCAATCATTATTAATAAAGTTTAATATCACTCTTCACATGCCTAGAGAAGCAACGTGCTCTTTAATTGCTTCTACCTTGCAAACATCTAGTTAACAGTCTTCACTGTTTCCCTTCCTCTGATTTTCAGGGCCTTACTACTGGTATCCATCTGAATTCCTTATCCAACTTTCTAACTGCGCCTTTCCCCTTCTCACTATGTGCCCAACCCATCTCAATCTTTGGGTTCTTAGTCTGGAAAAAACGGCTAAGACCACTTTGCTCAAAACTCCCTTGCAAAAAACTGAATACCACAACTAAAGGGTAAATCCTTGCCCAATTCTGCAGCTAGAAGGGCATCAAGCTTACATTACACTGAAACTCCTGTAAAAACAATGGCAGAGGTCGAATTGGAGGCATTAGCAGACAAGGAAATTAGACATCAATAAACAAACAGATGATAAAGGTTAAAATACTTCTAAGATAAAGGGGAAGGGAAGACAAAATATTTGAATGAGAAACGGAAACAAATAAATACGTTCTACAATTGACTGACTTAAAGTAACCCAAGATTTAGAACAACTTACCTTAGAGATCGTTTACCTTTAACAACCTTTTGTCTACTCCTACAACCAGTAGCTATAGGCAGCACTAACCTCACTATTACTAAGATCTAAAGACAAAGTTGAAAGTTTGGTGTGAAGACTCATGCTTAACTAAAATATGAAAATTTTTTAATCAATTTGTATCTTTCATAGCTAACAAACCTCAGGTCTTGACAATAATAAGCCTAAGTTATGACATTATGCACACCAGGGGCTGGGGTGTGTGGCCCTCAAGTTTATCCCAGAATTTGTGGCCAAGACTCATCCAAGCAATCATCATCTTTATTTTGAATGCTGACTCGGCTGCTGGTGCAGAGATATAGCTGCCCTGAACAGTAAATAAGTCATTCACCCTCCACAAAAATTACATACATATCTACGTATATAAATACCTTAACAAACCAGCTTATACTTACTTGGAATAAACGGCCCTCTGGTGAAAAGGTATTCACACCTCGATCATATTCACTTCGAGTCAAAAACATCTAGAAGAGAAACAATAAAAAACTAACCTTTAGTAAAGGTTTAAGCAGAATATATAACTAGTATACCAAATATTAAAGATAATTTAAGTTTTAAAAATAATTCATATGCTCTTAGCCAAACAATCCAGAACATTTTATATATGCTCAGCTTTTTCTGTCCCAGTTTACTGTGGGTGGCAATGGCTATTGTATTTTGGAATGTCTTTAGTTATTTTTATCTGGAAAATGTGCGCAAGTAATACATGAACAATGTTCAAATCTGATAGGGTCTTTTGTTTTAAGTTTCATCTATAAAGTGGGATTTTGGAATCGAAGAGCTGATTGAAAAAACCTACTTCAGCTCTTGGTTGCAGTTCCTTTGGTTTAGTTTACACAATTAACTCTTGTTCTTTGGATTATGTTGGTTGATTTTAATTTTCTTTTTACTATGTTCTGAAACTTTCTGTTATTCATTCTGGTGAAACATGTATTAAAAAATACTGGTACTCTTCATATCTAACAATTATGGGGGCCCACAGTGGGAACTGGGGTTTCTGGATGGGGAAAAATATAATAGAGTGAAATATATGATGATGTATTCTAAGATCCTAATCATGGACCAATTTCTTCAAGTTCTGATTCAGTTTAGATTTGGATAGGATTTTCCTGTTTTAATGTGTTTTGTGCATCTCTGATACTCACTTCTGTAGCAATTTAGCATACCAAGTTTTCAGAGATACTGGCTCATTCTAATATCCTACATTTATAGGGAATCAGAGGGAAAGTGGGATTTTCTTGTGGGGAAAATAAGCTATGAAGAATGGAACACAAAGATGTATTCTACCATTCCAATGATAATTTGCAATGACCAGAAGTCATTAAAAGAGGAAAGTTAGCATTGAGGGGCATATGTTTTGAATGAGAAAAATACAAAAAATACTTGATTACAAAAAAGTTGACGGACAACTAAGCAGCATACCTATTGTGGGTTTCAGAGACAGAGGAAGCACGTTTTTTGGCAATATTTCTGTAACGAACACTCGCATCAGAAATGACAATTTGTCTAAAATTGCATTTTTCCCTAACTATACAAACCTGAGGTCCCTTTTACAATAGGAAGGTACTAGGCGGCAGCTGGATAGGTCGTAAGCTTTCGAACAAGGGGGTTCGGTAGTTAACTGCTTTTGTCCGACAGGGTGCGCGCGCGCGCGACTGGGAGGTAAACAAATCACTTTTGCTTTGGCCCAAGCAAAAACTGCAGAGTGAGGGGTGGCATGAGGTGGGGCTATGTGTAAAAGGACCTCAGGTTTGTATAGTTAGGAAAAATGCAATTTTAGACAAATTGTCATTTGTTCCGACACGGCATACAAACCTTCGGTCCTTTTAACAATAGGAAGACTCACTTCTTGGTGGGTGGAATCTGAGTCTTTTGTGAACAGACTGGTGTTCGCCCTACCTTGGAAGCTTCCCTGGTCGTAAGAGCGAGGGTTAGGGATCCAAGCCTCTGTCCGATGATCGGGGGAGGTGTGCACCGCAGGATCAATGGTCAGACCTCTGGGCCGAGTACTAAGAGAGGGGCATGCGCATCTCTTAGTACCAGCAATGCAAGAACTTGTTCCTGTACAGGAGCAAATATAAAGTCATGGGTTTGACTCTTGTAGGCATCCACTTCCCCCCCTTGTTGTAGAAGGAAGTGGTGGATATTCTGCTCCTATCCCTAGTGAAAGGGATAGGATGGGGCTCTGTCATATAGCTCACCTGCATCTCGTCCTCAATCCAGAAGTAGTGACGAACCATGGCCCTCTGCCCACATGGTAGAGGGGAAGGAAAAAGATGGGAAGAGAGAGCCAGTCACTCACTCACTCACACATCCATCCACACAGTCACACCAGGACTCGATGCTGTTCAGCTTGCGAGGGTCTGGGTTAGCTACACAACTTGTTGAGCAGCCACCACGGGTCCAAGGAAAAGGTATCCAAGGACCTGTGGGCAATATCCCGAAGGTAGCAAGGACGTAAGGAATAGTCTGGTTAGACCAGACCCCTGCCTTCAGGACCTGCGCCACGGAGAAGTTCTTGCGAAACGCCAACGAGGGGCCAATACTTCTGACTTCGTGAGCTCTCGGACGGGACGTTACGGATGTCGTCACTACATCAGCCTCATACGCCCTCTGATGACCTCACGCAGCCAGAATGAAAGAGTGTTCTTGGATATCTTCTTTCTTGGTGACCCCGGCCTGCTGAACAACGAAGAGGCGTCGACACTCAGGCCTGAGGTGACGAGTTCTCTTCAGATAGCGCCGTAGCGCCCTCACAGGACAAAGCAGCATCTCATCCGCATCATTATCGGTGAAGTCCAATAGGGAGGGAATCGTGAATGACTCGAACCTGTCATCAGGGACTGACGGTTTCTGAGTCTTCGCAACGAAGTTCGGGACGAAATCGAGTCACGGATCCCATCCCCTGGGAGTGTCGTACATCATAGGAAAGACCATGAAGTTCCCCTACTCTCTTCGCCGGATGCCAGGGCCAGCAAGAAGAGGGTCTTGAGGGTCAGATCCTGTCTGACGACTCTCGGAGTGGCTCGAACGGTGTTTTTCGAGTCAGACTCCACTAAGGACGAGCAGTCACGTACCACGCAGGGGGCCTGAGTTCCCTGGGTGGGCAAGACCTCTCGAAGCTCCTCATCAGCAAGGAGATCTCGAACGAGTTCGAGATGTCCAACCCCCTCAGTTTCAGGACGAGCGCCAAGGCGGCTCTGTATCCTTTCACTGTGGGACTTGATAGGAAGCATTCTCTCGGCGAAGAAAAACGAGGAAATCCGCTACCTGCTGAAGAGTGGCTCTGAGAGGAGATAGACCCCCGTCTACGACACCAACCCACAGAAGACGGCCCACTTCCCCTGGTACACAGCTGCAGAGGGGACTGACGGACACGTTCCCAGCCATCTCTGTTGCTGCGCTACGAGAAAAGCCTCTCGTTCGCAAGAGATGGTGGATAACAGCCAGCCGTGAAGACGTAGGGACTGGACTGCTCGGTGGTACCGCTCGACGTGTGGCTGGGCGAGAAGGTTGTGCCAAGGGGGAATCTCTCTCGGTTCTCCTGCGAGAAGAGCCAGCAGGTCCGGATACCAAATGGCCTGTGGCCATTTGGGAGCCACCAGGATCATCCTGAGATTCGGGGTGACCAGCGCTCGACTGATCACCTTGCGAATCAGGCTGAACCGGGGGAAAGGCATAGACGAAAGAGGTTGTCCCACGGGTGTTGAAGAGAGTCCTCTGCAGCTGCCATGGGTCCGGCACGGCCGAGAAGAACACCTGGAGCTTCCTGTTGTGCCGTGTGGCGAACAGATCCTCGACTGATCGCCCCCACAGGTCGAAGAGCCTTTCCGCCACGTCCTGGTGTAGAGACCATTCGGTCCCTATCAACCTGATCCCGACGGCTGAGCGTGTCTGCTACTACATTCCTCTTCCCTGGAATGTAGCGTGCCGACAGCTCTATTGAGTGTGCCTGAGCCCACTCGTGCACCTGCCGTGTCAACTGTACAACGGGAGAGACACTAGGCCCCCCTGTTTGTTGACGTAAGCCACCACCGTGGTGTTGTCGCACATCAACACCACTGAGTGTCCCATCAAGCGGTCCTGAAACTCTTGGAGAGCGAGGAACGCTGCCTTGAGTTCCAGTACATTGATGTGAAGGTGCTTGTCGTTCTCGTCCCACACTCCTGAAGTCAGCAACTCCTCCAGGTGTGTCGCCCCCATCCCTCGGTCGATGCGTCTGAGAACAGCTGCATGTCCAGGGGGGGAGTGCGCAGAGGCCACCTCCTCTTAAGAGGTTCCTGTCGTCGAGCCACCAGGCTAGGTCCTGCCTCACCTCCTGTGTCAGTGACACTGGAAAGCTTGGGGGATCCGTCGCCTGTGACCAACTCTCCTTTAGCCTCCATTGAAGAGACCGCAGGTGAAGACGCCCGTGAGGGACTAACTTCTCGAGTGACGACAGGTGTCCGATCACGACTTGCCATCGCTGAGCTACCTGTTCCTGCCGAGACAGGAACTGGTTGGCTGCCTCTCTGAATCTGCTGATCCGCGAGTCCGCGGGAAGACTCGCCCTGCTACCGTGTCGATCAGCATACCCAGGTACTTCATCCTCTGCTTGGGCTCGAGATCGGACTTCTCGAAGTTCACAACGATCCCCAGATCGCGACAGAACTCGAGCAGCCGATCCCTGTCCTGTAGCAACTGCGAGCGGGAGCTCGCCAGGACTAACCAATCGTCGAGATACCTCATCAGACGTATCCCGTGCGAATGGGCCCAAGCAGACACCAGAGTGAACACTCGCGTGAACACCTGTGGGGCGGTTGAGAGACCGAAGCAGTGCCCTGAACTGGTTACACCGTCCCTTCCCGTCGAGGATGAAGCGGAGGTACTTTCCTGGAGGACTGATGAATGGGTATTTGGAAATACGCATCCTCAAGTCCACTGAAAGCATGAAATCGTTCTCCCTGATGGAGTCGAGCACTGAGCGTGCCGTCTCCATCGTGAACCGGGTCTGGCGAACAAACCGGTTCAGGGGAGAGAGATCTATCACCGGGCGCCAGCCTCCCGTAGACTTTTCCACCAGGAAGAGTCGACTGTAAAAGCCCGGTGACTGATCCGTGACGATCTCTACAGCTCTCTTGCTCAGCATGGTCTTGATCTCCTGTCTGAGTGCTACGTCCTTCGGTGACCCGGGGACGTACGACTGCTGTTGGACCGGGTTGGAGGTGAGGGGTGGCCGAGATTCGAAGGGTAATAGATATCCCTCCCGAAGGACATCTACAATCCAGGTCTCGGCGCCGTAGCGCTGCCAAGTGCCCAATGGCTGGCCAGGCACCCCCCCACTTCGGGCAGCAGGTGAGGGGGAACGCCGTCCCTAGCGTTTCCCCCCTTTCTTCGACTTCTTCCCAGAGCCTCCACGGGATGAGGAGGGCTGGGAGGAGGGCTGGTTACGGCCCCCCTTGCCAGAAGTTGAAGAAGACAGAGTCATTTCCTCGGGGCTTCGACGCAGCAACCGTCTTAGCAGCCGAGGAAGCGCTAGCGAGCTCTTAGACTTGGCCGCAGTCCGAGGCTGCCCAGAAGCCTTCGAGACTGCCTGGTGAACCAGACGGTCACTGTCTTCAGTGCGCGTCTGTCCACCGCAGCGTCCACCATCTCTCCTGGGAAGAGAGACGTGGAACTCCGTAGAGGTTCCGTTCGAAGCCCCAACGCCGCCTCACGCCCGGCCGCCCTGGAAACCCGAGTAAGGACAGCGTCCCTTCGTCGGAGAACCAGGTTGGCCCACAGGTTCACCGTCTGGTGGGCAAGGAAGGAGATGGCTCTTCCCCCAGACTGGCAAAGTCTCATGAAGGCCGAGTCTCTTCGGGAGAAATTCCCCCGGGAGTTGGCTGCGACCTTAGATACTGTGAGGGACCACAGATCTAGCCAGGAGACGGCCTGGAAAGCTGCCATGGCGGTAGATTCCAGGTCGAGTGCCTCTTGCTGCGAGAACCCACAGGTTCTCGGACAGGAGCTGTTGCAGAGACACACCCGGAGTCAGCCTAGCTAACTCCGGGTTCACCTGTTTGGGCGGCATCGGGTCTTCAGATGGCACGTAAAACCGCCGCTGTCGTAGCAGAGGAGGTGGAAGCAGCTTGCTCGACCTGCCAGACTTGAGCGAACCTTCTTGTCCGGAGACAAGCGATTCAACCTGGTCTAGCACTGAGTCCGCAAGCTCGGAACGCGGCAAACCCACCGTCGGTCTGGGTTCCCTCTTCGGGCCCCAGAACGACTCGAGCCGGGACGTGGGCTCGGATGGTGGGAGCGGCGATCCTTCCCCGAGGGTCGTTGTGCTGACGAATCAGCGCATAACCTCGGCAAAGTTCCTCTGGATACTCGGGTGTGATAGCATCCTGTGGAGTCGGGACCGTCCAGTCCCTCGAAAACGGAGTACCTCCCGAGACCCTCCTCCCTCAAGGAGAGGAGCAGCGACAGCCCCCTCTAGGTCTCCTCCAACCACCTGTGCGTACGACCTGGCTCGGTCCGAGAACCGAGCCTGGTACGTACGACGACGTGGCGGGATCCTGAGGGGCGCACCCCTCACGATCACTCCTCAATACCTCGCCCCTCCCCGGTGTAACCGAGGAGGGTTGAAGGTATGGGAGAGGCAGACCTGACGCTCTCTCCTCGCTCACTGGGACGAACCAGCGGGCTTGGAGGACTGCAGGCGATCGCCAACCCGCGGTGGCGATCGAGCTGCAGACCTAGTCGAGCCGTCTCGCTGTGGAGAACGGCTGGACCGAGAACAGCGGCCCCGGTCTCGTGTCAGAGGAGCTGGTGCTGGTCGCGTACCCGATCGCTCTCTGTGAGAGCGACGGTCAGGCGACCGGCGAGCTCCACTGTCACGGTGAGACCGGTGCATATCCTCACGGTGCGTCAGTTCGCTGGTACCAGCCGTGGCTGGTGCCGGCGAACGGGGGGACCTCTTCCCAGCCTCAGCCCGTGGCCGGTCGTGGACCGTCACGTCCGCCCGGGTAGCCAGCCGCTCGCCGTGAGAGCGAGAGCTGGTCTGGTGAGAGTCGCGTTGAGCGGCTGTCACCAGTCTTTCCGCTCCGTGCCGTGAACCTGACGCTGAGCGGACTCAGAGGTCTGGTTCCTGGCTGCACGGTCGCTGGTAGGCGACCGTACACTCGGTACCTCTCGCGAAACGACGAGCGGCCGAGACGGATCCTGCTGCCGTGGCCGAACCACTAACAGCAGGTGAGGAAGTGCCGGTGTTAGCCGGCACCCCTCTGGCCCCCGTAGTCTTCTTCCTTGCGGACGAAGAGACGGGTCCTGCTCCGAAGGAGCAAGGGCGACCACGGAAGAACCCCCCGTCTCACCAGAGCGAGACGGGCCCTTAGAAGCTCCCGAATGGAGACTTCTTAGGGGGGGGGGGAGGCGACCTTCTTTCTTCTTAGGCAGGGGAGGGGAGCCTTAGAAGAAGAAGGGGAAGAGGCGGCAGACTACGACGACGAAGAAGACGATGAAGACGACGACGACACCTTCCTCCTCTTCCCTTTCTTCTTCGTCAACCTCCTCAGGACCGACGTCAGTCTGTCATCCAGGACGGAGCCGGGGCTGCTGTGCCGAAGCAACAGGCCCGGACGTACCTGTCCGAACAGACCAGCATCGGGAGCAGCGGCGCCAGGAACAGGACAACATCAGCAGGTGCGAGCATCACAGGAACGGCAGTGGAGACGGCAGGAGCAGGAACAGGAACAGCAGCGGTGGTCACGGCAGGTACGGCAGGCTGTGTGGACGGTACAGATGGTCTAACCAGCGGCACAGACATCATCGGCACCGGTGGGAGGTCCAGGGGCGAGCTCTTCGGGCACATGAAGTCGGTCGTTGGCAACACGGCAAAGGCAAACCCAGGTGGCGGCATCACACTCCCCCGAGTTTACGGCGACTGGACCCCTGCACCGATGTTGTGGGTGTCACAGAGACGCGTGCTGGGTGTACACCAGGTGAGGAGGTGACGCGTAGCCAGGTGTTGTCAGGGTCGTGGTGGTGGTTGTGACCGTAGCGTGCGTAACCGCCACGGAGCCAGCGAGATGATAGAGCAGCCCCTGGACACTCGGCAGCCCTGCAGTCCAACAACGACGCCCACACCTGTCCGAGGTCATCCTTCACGGCAACCGCACTGAGGAGGCAAAAGTCGGGTGATTAGGAGGATCCTCTACCCGCTCGCGCGAAGACGAGCGGATAGAGGACCCAGAGTACAACCTCTACGTCGGGGTATCTAGCGCTCCATCCAACACTCGACACATCGGGAGAGGTGGAGAAGGACCTAGACACCGAACCCCCGAAGGGGAAGGCGCGAGACGTGGAAGTTGAGCGGGCGGCAGGAAAGAAGACGAAGTGTCCGTCACCAAAGGAGTCGCGGGAGAGCTTCCGACGACTCCTTTGCAGGCCTTCGCTTCTTCCTGCCCTCATACAATGTCACTGCGCCTCCGACCAGTTCATACAAACATCACAGAGGGCTCGGCCCGGGTGCATTCGCGCCCCCGGCACCGAGCACACAAAAACATGAGGGTCTATCTCGGGGAAAGATCTGAATTTCCCACATTTGCCGCCCTTCGGTACCCGGGCAAAGTCTCCTTGGGGTAGCGAGGCGCGGAGATTCCATCATTACTGAATTGAGCGTAATTAATATGAAGGAGAAAAATACTGTACTTACAATCTTTCATACACAATTACAAACAAACAAGAAAGCAAACGACGAGCAGCGGGCAGAGAGCGAACACACACGTCCATCCACTGTGAGGCCGAAAGCAAAAGTGATTTGTTTACCTCCCAGTCGCGCGCGACCGCGCCTGTCGACAAGCAGTTAACTACCGAACCCCTTGTTCGAAAGCTTAACCGACCTATCCAGCTGCCGCTAGTACCTTCCTATTGTAAAAGGACCGAAGGTTTGTATGCCGTGTCGGAACAACGAGATTTTGCTATAATGCATTACACCAGTGCCGTAATTTAAAAGGGTATCGTGAATCACTAATCGTAAAGAATAACGACATTTGCCCTTGTACCAAGAGACAAAAACTTTATTATCCAGAAATGGATACGAACATGCGTAAAAAGCTCCACCTACCCTCTCCCACCCCCTCCATGCCACCCCTTTCCTTCTTCCTTCCTTCGCCTTCCCCTCTCTCTCTCTCTCTCTCTCTCTCTCTCTCTCTCTCTCTCTCTCACTCTCTCTCTCTGTTGCCATTCAGCATGTGTTCACACCCTCCAAACTGGGTACAAGACTTTACACTAAACGTGGAAATTGGTGAAATTAGGCTATGTATTGGGAGTATATATACATAAATATTAAAGCAATTTTATCATTATTGCATACTATAACAACTAGAATTTATGGAAATAGTTTAAAATAATGCATCGGCGTATGTGTGAAGCTGCACTAATGTGGCAACGATGATTTTGCCATTCTTAGCATGCAAACATTAAAGGTTACATTTATTTCTGGCATACAATTAAAAAAATCAAAATACTAATAGACTTAAATCAATGAAAAGTGCAAGAAAAAAAAAAAAACTATAATCCACTTATCCGTAGTCTGTTCCTCTATGGTTTTTGGCAGCCAGATGTACGACAAGGTTAGAAACATTGGATTGTATCTACTTTAGAAATATCTGTAATTTTTCGGGGTAATTTGGTTGCCAAAAAGGGATAATAGACATGAATTAACATTTTTAAATAAAGTAAAGTTGAACTAAAGGTAAAGAGTAAAGTAAACAATTTAGGGAATAAAACTTTGCAGTGTCGTCGTCTGCTGTTTGTAACTGTGTGTGGTACGCGCGCTTAGGAACCAGGAATAGCACTTGTTTAAAGTGCAATGTGGAGTGAATTGAGACCAAAATGTGTATAATAACGATCTAAATAAGCACTGTGGAGTTTCAGTTGTGATGGCAGTAAGGATAAAAACCACCGATTACAAGGTAAAAATGAATTCAGTTCAAACCATGACCCTGGGAATAACAAGTTTCATACTTTCACTAATAAAGGCAACAAAACGTTTTTTATTGTGCTGATTACAACTGCAATCTTGAGTAAGATCAATAAACGTTACATACTATATACGCTAACATTGTTCAAATGAGTGCTGGTAAGGCTGGGAAAGATGGTTTCCATCTGTGAACAGACCCCTCCATCCACACAATAGCCGCCATATTGGATTTCAAAACTGCCTTGAAAACATATATTACGAAGAGCGTCACATGCTTATTTTAGTTCGTATGGGGCTTTCATATAGGGTAGAATATCACGACAGGCCAACCCTCATCACGGTGGACGGGTCTCATTCACTCGATAATTGGTTGTTAAACATGAATACAATTGCAACTCTAAGCATACCATTTAAAAGACTGAAGTTTCGTCAACATATTGTGATATATGAAAGCCCCAACCCCTACGAATTAAAATAATTCATGTGAGCTTCTTCGTAAAATATGTTTTCAAGGCAGTTTTGAAATCCAATATGGCGGCTACGTTTTGCATGGACGGTTTCTCATCAGTGACGGCCACCATCTTTCCCCAGCCTTCCAGCACTCATTTGAACAATGTTAGCGTATGTATGTAACGTTTATTGATCTTACTCAAGATTGCAGTTGTAATCAGCACAATAAAACAACATTTTGTTGCCTATATTAGTGAAAGTATGAACTTGTTATTCCCGGTTGGGTTATGGTTGGAACTGAATTCATTCTTACCTTGTAATCAGTGGTTTTATCCTTACTGCCATCACACTGAAACTCCACAGTGCTTATTTGATTGTAATTATACACATTTTGGTCTTAATTCACTCCACAGTGCACTCGAACCACATTGCTGTTTCGTGTTTCCTAACGCACTCACTCCGTAAACAAAGTTACGAGCAGCAGACGACAACACTGATTATGAGATGCAAAGCTTTATTCCCTTAATTGTTTACTTTACTCAATATTTAGTTTAAACTTACTTCAAAATGTTTATTTAATGCATGTCCATTATCCCTTTTTTGCAACCAAATTAACCCCCCAAAATTACAAATGTTTCGGATGTATACTTACGAGCAGACGACGTGAGGAAAAATGGCTCATCGTTGCCAATCTAGTGGAGCGTCACACATACGCCGATGCATTACAAACTGTTTCGATGAATTCTAGTTGTCGCAGTAATGATAAAATTGCTCTAATATGTATATATACTACAAATAGATACGCTAATTTCACTTATTTCCCCGGTTTTGTGTAAGTCTTATACCTAGTTTGGAGGGTAAAACACATAGCAATTGACAACACTGATAAACAATTGAAGAGCGCAAAAACGCCGCAAAGAATGCCGTAGTCCCCTTGAATAAGTCGAATAAGTGCTGGTAAGAGGTGGTTACGATTGTTGTGATGAAAGTGCCCAGCGTTCTATGGGTACAAGTGGTGTGCAGATTTAGCACATGAAATGGGAAGTTTGTTGACACAAGCGACTCCGTAAACATCAAGATAGCGTCAATCTTCGAAACATTTTTAGTTGTAAGTAAAAATTTCTAAAGCGTTTTGGTGAGATTTCCACTGCCGTAGCCACCCTTTTCAGTACCCTCTGTTTAAATCTTAAAATTTGGCCTTAATTTCTAACTTTGGAGAAAATACTTAGGGGGAAACATCACGACAGGCCAACCCTCATCACGGTAGACGGGTCTTATTCACTCGATATTTAATTGGTGAAACATGAATACAATTGCAACTCTAAGCATACCATTTAAAAGACTGAAGTTTCGTCAACATATTGTGATATATGAAAGCCCCATACGAACTAAAATAAGCATGTGAGCTCTTCGTAAAATAGTGTCAAGGCGTTTTGAAATCCAACTATGGCGGCTACGTTTTGCATGGACGTCTCATCAGTGACGGCCACCCCCCAGCCTTCCAGCACTCATTTGAACAATGTTAGCGTATGTATGTAACGTTTATTGATCTTACTCAAGATTGCAGTTGTAATCAGCACAATAAAACAACATTTTGTTGCCTATATTAGTGAAAGTATGAAACTTGTTATTCCCGGGGTTATGGTTTGAACTGAATTCATTCTTACCTTGTAATCGGCGGTTTTTATCCTTACTGCCATCACAACTGAAACTCCACAGTGCTTATTTGATGTATTATACACATTTTGGTCTCAGTTCACTCCACACAATTGCACTTTTTTAAACCCGTTGCTGTTCCTGGTTTCTAAGCGCGCGCGCCATAAACACAATTACGAACAGCAGACGACGACAGACGACGAAACTGCAAAGTTTTATTCCCTAAACTGTTTACTTTACTCGTTATTTAGTTTAAATTTACTTTGTTATTTAAAAATTTTGATTTAATTCATGTATATTATCCCTTTTTTGCAACCAAATTACCCGAAAAAACGAAAAATTACAGATATTTCTAAAGTAGATAAAATCAAATGTTTCTAACGTTTTCGTACATCTGGCTGCCGAAAACCATAGAGGAATGAATACGGAAAAAGTGCATAGAGGAACGACTACGTTTTGTTTTTTTTGCTTTTTGTTTTTGCTAGCACTTTTCATTGATTTCAGTCTTTATTAGTATTTGAATTTCTTTAATAATCGTATGCCAGAAATAAATGTAACCTTTAATGTTTGCAGTTTGGAGGGTCAACACATACCGAATGGCAACAGAGAGAGAGAGAGAGAGAGAGAGAGAGAGAGAGAGAGAGAGAGGAAGAGAAGGCGGAAGAACGAAGAGAAAAGGGTGGCGGTGGAGGGGGGGGGGGGGGGGGGTGGGGGGGGGGGGGGGGGGAGGGTAGGTGGAGCTTTATACGCATGTTCGTATCCATTTCTGCATAATGGAGTTTTTGTCTCTTGGTACAAGGACAAGTGTCGTTATTCTTTACGATTAGTGATTCACGATACCCTTATAAATTACGGCACTGGGTGTAATGCACTATAGCAAAATCTCGTTCTGTTACGAGTGTTCGTTCTTACAGAAATAGGTATTGCCCAAAAACGTGCTTGCACTGTCTCTGAAAACCCATAGTAGACATGCTGCTTAGTTGTCAATCAAGTTTTTATAACCAAGTATTTTTTACAAGCTAGCTATTGAATAAATTTGTTATGTTTATTTTTTCTCAGTCAAAAACATATGCCCCTCAATGCTAACTTTCCACTCTTTTAACGACTTTCTGGTCATTGCAAATTCGGCCCCATAATTTTTTATGGTGCGAAAACAGACAGAGGCCCATGGACCGAAAACGATTGCGTTACACTACGGCGATTAATCCAGCAGTAAAACATCTTCATATATCCAAAAAGTAAATAATAAAGATATATATGCGCATTACGATTATAACAATTTACATGTATAGCTGATAACAATCTGCATGAATAACTGGTAAACTGTTCTGCAATGACAGTTGAGTATAGCAATTATTTACAATAGGTACGAAAGTCAAGATGTCGTGACGTCATAATACAGAACTTGAAAGAACGTTCTAATTCAGAAAAATAATACTTAAATTTGAGTCAGAGTCGAGTTACTTTTTCAATAACGAATATTTTCAAATTAATCATCCAATAAATATGTAAAATATTGATGTTTTACTACTTATTTAAAAATTAGCCAAGAGCACGCTTCTCGTCATCTTCTACCCAAAACGCTGTTTACGCCTGGGCTTGTTGTTGGTGAGAAACTCGTGTTTCGATTGTTGTGATAAAAGTGCTCCAGCGTCTGTGGGTACAAGTGGTGTGTGGATTATCACAGGAAATGGAAAGTTTTGTTGACACAAGCGACTCCGTAAACATCGAGATGGCGTCAATCTTCGAAACATTTTTAGTTGTAAGTAAAAATTTCTAAAGCGTTTTGGTGAGATTTCCACTGCCGTGGGCGCCATTTTTCAGTACCCCTCTGTTTAAATCTTAAAAAAATTTGGCCTTAATTTCTAACTTGGAGAAAATACTTACTTCGAAAGGAGAGTAGAGGTCTTTAGCTCCGTTTCTCACCAACAACAAGTCGCGACTGATGCCCATCTCGGGTGTCAGGACGCGTTATAATGTACTTTTTCGGAGGGTGGCTAGGTGTTGATTGTAGGTGGCCTGCTTGGCCTGCTGTGATGTTCTACCCTACTTCGAAAGGAGAGTAGAGGTCTTTAGCTCCGTTTTCACCAAGAAGAAGTCGCGACTGATGCCCATCTCCGGTGTCAGGACGCGTTATAATGTACTTTTTCGGAGGGTGGCTAGGTGTTGATTGTAGGTGGCCTGCTTGGCCTGCTGTGATATTCTACCCTAACACATTATGTTGACAAAACTTCAATCTTTAGAATGGTATGCTTAGAGTTGTAATTGTATTCTTGTTTCACCAATTAAAATATAGAGTGAATAAGACCAGTCCAGCGTGATGATGGTGGATCGTCCGTGATTTTTTACCCTAAGGCTGGCCATGCGAGGACGATGAATCGTCTGCGTTTTTACCCTAGCTAGGCCTAAATCATCTTGGCCTAAGGGCCCTAGGCTATATTTTCTAAATCCTTTGGAGTGGAGAGGGTTTTAAAATTTCAAACTAGGCTATAAAGAAACAAACAATACCCAAGTCCATAGGGTAAACTGAGCCAGGTTAAACCCAAGTCATTAAAAGGGTAAAACGGAAGCCAGGTTTAGGGCGTACTACTAACCTAGGTACCTAGGTAGGTAAGCTAATGTTGGTAGGTGGTACCTAGGTACTCCTGGAATACAGGTATTAGAAATATACCACAAATGATGAGACATAAAATAAAGAAATAAAACAAAACATATTGTTCTAAGCAGCAAATTCTATATTAGCTAGGTACCTAGGAGGCTTTGGCTATGCCGGTACTTTGCCCGCACGAAACAACTTTGTTTTGACGTGACACGGACTACCTAAATTTCTACCTATTTATGCTGTCGTAAAGCAACACCTTTCCACTCTTCAGTCACAAATAACAGATTTAAGTTTTAAATCTGCCACAAAACACTACAAATTAATACCTTTACGTAGTGGAATTGAAGCTGACGGGGGTGACAAAGTGAAGCAAACGATGATGACTTGTGTTTTAGTTTGCCGTTACAACAGCAAAACATATGGACCCCTTATATGCGCAGGAAACTTGTTCAACAACAACTCGTTCTTTACAAACTTTTTTCCTGTAAAGTTAATTGTCGCAAGTCTTATATCACTTATAAGTTTTGCTGTTTATTTAAAGGATTCTAAACAATTATATTACTAAAATTCATACAGGTATAAATACAGTGGAACCAATAATTTCAACATGGAAATATTACAACGCAGTTATTATACAGAGAACTGCTGTCACATTCTCAAGACAATTCTTCTTCTGAAATCTGGAACGAAGAGAAAAGGATGGAATATAAAAATGAATTGGCAGAAGATGATGATATCATTAGAATTGGAGACTATAGATTCCCAAAAGTACTAAGAGAACACATGGACCTAATGATGGAATGCAAAAGGAAGATAATCCCAATGCAGGAACCTCTGATAACCAAGGAAAAAGTCATAGCATGACTAAGTAAGCTCAAAGCTAAAAAAGCTGCAGGCCCAGATGGAATCAAACCAGAGCTTTCCAAAGCACTAATGAAGAGCAAAACCTGTATAGAAGTATTAGTTAGATGTTACAACAAAGAGCTAGAAATCAAAGAAAAGCCAGAATCTTGGAAGACATCAAGAACAAAAATGATAGAAAAGAAAAGGAAACCAAGGGCTAAGGATTTAAGGCCTATAGTTTTATTAAATATATAATACAAAGTATTCATGATGCTGATAAAAGACGAAATTGAAGCACACCTCAGACTGAATGAACAAGATCACGAATGCCAAGCAGGATTCACAGGAGGGAGTAGGATAGAAGATAACATCCTTACACTACAATATTGTGTAGAAGAGAGCTACAAGGAATAGAAAAACCATTAATAGTAAAGTAGCTATCGATTACAGTAAAGCATTTGACTCAGTAAAACGAGAAGTTATGATCGAAGTCATGAAACAGTTCAAAATACATCCAAAAATCATAGAAGCAGTAGTTAATATATATGAAGGGGATAGCACAATAATAGATCTAGGGGAGGGAGTTGAACAGGAAATGGGAATTACTAGTGGAATTAGGCAAGGTTGCACAGGCTCTACTTCACTTTTCAAACTGATGACGTATTTAATAATTAAGAAAATGGAGGAGGAAGTGACAGGATTTGAAAATGAGCTAGTAAAGATAGGGACACTTTTCTTCGCTGACGATGGCTTAGTTTTAGCAAGTAATATAGAAGATGCAGAATAAATATAAAGATTTTAATAGACATAGGAAATAAATGTGGGCTAGAAATAAATAAAGAGAAAAGCAGCATCATTATTTTCAATATGAAGGATAAACCAGAAGAGATAGAGAATATTAAAGTAAGGGAGAACATAACATATTTAGGAATAAAGATAAATGATACTAGAAATCTGTTTAAGCCACAGAAAAAGGAAATGTTGAATAAATCACAGAAGTTAGCCAACCTAACCTATTCCTGTGATAGAAAAAAAGCTGCAACAAAGTTCTAATAGGTAAAAGTAAAACATTCTGGAAAAATATAGCTCTACCCCCATCAGTCTATATGGAATCAATGTGGTTAATCTAACAGACACAGAAATAGAAAAATTACAAAGAATAGAGAATGGGGTATATAGGAAAATATTAGGAGCATGTAGAAGTACAGTACTAGCCACATTAAGGGGGGAGATAGGAGCATCTTCCATGAAAAGTAGAATTATGAGTGGGAAGATAAACTATGTAAATAATACTTTAAATGGACGGAAAGAGATGCTGAAGGAAATAATCACAGATATGCAAGAAAAAGAAAGAAAATGGTGGAAAACAGTGGAAAAGTACATGCAAGAGGTAAAAATAAATGTAAGAAAATTGGAAGGAATGTCCAGAACAGATATAAAGGACAAAGCCAGAATATGGGACACAGAGAGGTGGAAAGAAGATTTGGATAATAAAGTGTCAGTGAATATATATAAAATGTGGAAAAGAGAAATAAAAGATGAAGAAATTTACGATAATTCTAGTGGTTCAATACTTCTCTTCAAAGCCAGAACAAACTCTCTTAATTTAAATATAGCAAAAAGGCACCAGAACGAGAACACCTGTTGTCCTTTTTGCCGTAATACAGAAGAAGACATATTTCATTTCCTTTTATATTGTGGTACTTATAGAGAAGAACGTGTTAAAGCAAATAGGGCTACAACAACCCTATGAAGAGAAGGAAAGTGACATAGTCGGAAAATTTCTATTTACAGGTAACAACGAAATAAGAAAAGAAAATATATACTTGATGTGGAAAAAAGAGAGAAAAAAAGGAAAGAGCTCAACAATAAACAAAACTAAAAAAAAAAAAAACCCTCAAGAATTAGAGGCGCCGTTGCAAAGGCATTGCCTCGACCCATAACTACTACTACTACTTCTTGCAAAAATTTAGATCTATTCTCTAAAGTTAATTTTCAAGATTCACTATTACTATTGATCGATGAACTCTAAAATACTTTTCTTTTGTAATTTTTTTAATAAAGTTTGTAATTAATTTCAGTAATGCTGAGATCTTTTTCCAATACGTAAACCTTACGGACAGTGTAGTATCCAGTTTTGAATATAAAGTGCTTCTTTATCCCCTACTTTTTGCTAATTGTTTTAAAAGTCCTTCTTCTTAAAACTGAAACTTTCTTTATAAGTCTTCATGGTGTTTTCTCTTATCATTCACCTATTCCAGGAATTATCGATTCCCTCTTTTTCTCTTTATCAAAGATGTGTAACTGTAATGTAAGGTGGGTTTCAATCCCGAGTGTCTTCCCCCCCCCTCACTTTTAATTGTCTTTTGCTTCAACCACTGACTTTAAGACCGTCTTACGGCCTGCTAAAGGAGCGAGAGCCCGTGCTGACTTGCCAGCTCTATATACAATAATAAAAAGTTACAAAAACAAGAACTTATTTAATATGTTTTCTTATCAATGGTAATGAAAATTTTAATGACTGGAATCAACAAGGAAAACATTAGTTTCCCAAACTACCTATGAATGTCTTAAAACGAAACCAAAGATTCATCAGGAATACTTACAGCAGCCTCTCTTTTTCATTGTCGTTAACTTATTATATGTTTTACATAATAAAACATTATTTATGTCCAAGAATACTACCTCGATGAGAGAGAGAGAGAGAGAGAGAGAGAGAGAGAGAGAGAGAGAGAGAGAGAGAGAGAGAGAGAGAGACTAATAATCAGTCTAAAAAATTGTTCACTGTTTCGAGATAGAAAATTTTCGTTTAACATCATGTTTAATAATTCTAAAAGTACGTTCTTGTAAGGTATATAAAAGAAAGTAATTCAACAACAAAGTTGTACTATTACAATAAATCAACAATTTGAAAAATTACAAATAACTTATTTAGAACAATACTCATTTTACAGTTAATCCAAATCAATACATTAACTGTTACACGAACAAATATATTGCCTTAATAATAAAAACTAATGGCTGGATGCAATTTGGAAGACTTAGGGAAAAAAGAGGAGGGTCTCCGGATACAAAATTGGGGTTCAGATAAATCCGATAGGCAAGGTTTGGGTCAAGCAAGATAGTGTGACAGGTAATCTCCCTTGGTTAAGTGTGAATAGGCTACATGGTCACGTTAAGTATCTTCTATGACATGTTTCAAACCAATCCTGTCCTTACTTTTCCCCATCTTCGCTTTATTTCTTAAGTTCACAGAGATCCAGTGGCTACCAAACACATTGGTAAGTTACAAAGGCGCCTCATCTGTATTGCAGGAGGAAGCATAAGAAAAACATTCACGGCTCTGCGAATGTAACCACCTTGTCTTGAACTTGCTGTTCGACCTCTGGGAGCTCCTCGAGATACTGCAAGACGCCACAAACTGATTCTTTGGCTCTGCAGCAGAAATGTCTAGGGGTGACGAAAGAATTGATGTATTCCTTAGGAACCAACTTCTCCCTCAAGTCCCGTTTGCATGCGCGAGTTAAGACCGAGACCAACCTCTCGGGCAGCTGGTGTTTGTCCCACTCTTGAGATTCAGCAAGTTCTGATAGGAAAAGAGACCTCATCCCTCTTTCAGGAAGCAACTCAAGTCCGAGGGCCAGAGTGTGCCACAGTTTTGGTAGGGTTCCTCAAGTTGAAACTGGGTGACCACCAGGGTGTCCTGCAAGAGCCTTCTCAGCATGATGCATGCTACCCAAACCATTCTCTGATTCTTTGTCAAATTCTGGAATGCCAGTCCTTCTAGAGTGTACGCACAATATACCCACTCCCCTGCATGGCTGAGAAGGTGGGGGAGGGGCACGTCTGATTTTCTCTCAGGGTCTTTTATTAGGTTTGAGGGAAGTGAGGTGTTGACATCATCACAGGGGCACGTGATGGGTAACACTGGCATGATAAGAGTTCGTACGAGTTTTATTTGACCTTTGATCGCTATCATCCAGAATAAATACACACCATCAGGTGCTCGATTGGTGAAAGGAGGCACTAGAGATATGTAAAGGTGATCCTGGCGTAAATTTTCTATCAGAATATCGAGAACATTTTGGAGAAATGTGTTAAGAAAAGTATTACCTGAATAATGAGAATTTTTGGAATCGCTTTCAACGGCCCATTATTATCCTATCTTCATCTACAAAATCTTCATAACTTAGATTTTCCTGAACACCTGCATTAGATATCTCATAAAGGAAATTGATTTCAATGGTATCGAATACTTAAAACAAAAAACCCTCATGGAATGATCCAATGGAATGATTGTACCTTGGCATCCAGATTCATTCAGCAGTTTTTCTAAACTGTGGATTTCTGTCTGGATAAAGCGCTTAATATCTTCTGTATCCATTTCCATGCAGCACTTAGCTTTCGACTTCTGAAATAAGTTAGAAATTGAAGAAATGTTTAAAATCGTTCCTCTCCGTTTGACAGTTTCATAAGCTTGTGTTTGTTCGTTTTCCTCGTTTTTGATGAGCAGTGCAGTATCATGTGGTAATTGTGGAATGGTGTAGTAGGTTGCAAAGATCTTCATATTTATTCATCAGTTCTAAAGCAGTCAGTCCAATTGAAAACATCTAATGTCCAACGGCATTCCAAACAACTTTCATGTACTCCTGCAGATATTCAAGACATTTCTTGTGGCCTGTTATGCTGCGAATGGGCTGGGGTATAACTGCCAATAGACAAAGCTACTGTGGAGGCTCCTTTATGTAAACAGATATTCATTATATTCATTCTTCCAAAAGCAGCTGCAACGTGGCATCATGGTGTACCTATAATGCCTTTGGACAACCTTTATCTGTTTTCAGACGTCCAAAGTGGTTGAGGATTACATGCAGAATGGTAACCAAAACCAATATTTTGCTAGAGAATACAATAACAAACACATGTCACTTCTGAGGCGTCCTGCTCTAGATCAGGTAAGCGTTCATCCTCAACTGTCGCAGCTTTTGCAAGTGGTTTTGCATATTGATTCTTGCATCCACTTTGCTCTCTTTCTGACACAGGTTTTCCAGCGTTTTCAGTTCATGGGTCCAAAAGTCTTCCAGCAGGAACCAGAAGAAATCATGAGACGTGTCGAAAGTGAATGGGGACATACCAAGGTCCCTGTAGAGTGCCAATGAGTCTGGATATGGCGTCCCTCACAGCCTTTTGGAAGGGTTAGGTTCGCCTGGTAGAGGATGGAGAGAATAATTTTCCAGACCAAGCAGCTGGCAACTTATGGACAACCCTAGTGCTGATGCCTGCAAAAAGCAAACGCCTGGCCTCTTGGGGTCG
>NC_087216.1:15717639-15753353 GCF_015104395.2 Macrobrachium nipponense | reverse complement strand
CGACCCCAAGAGGCCAGGCGTTTGCTTTTGCAGGCATCAGCACTAGGGTTGTCCATAAGTTGCCAGCTGCTTGGTCTGGAAAATTATTCTCTCCATCCTCTACCAGGCGAACCTAACCCATTCCAAAAGGCTGTGGAGGGACGCCATATCCAGACTCAATTGGCACTCTACAGGGACCTTGGTATGTCCCCATTCACTTTCGACACGTCTCATGATTTCTTCTGGTTCCTGCTGGAAGACTTTTGGACCCATGAACTCAAAACGCTGGAAAACTTGTGTCAGAAAGAGAGCAAAGTGGATGCAAGAATCAATATGCAAAACCACTTGCAAAAGCTGCGACAGTTGAGGAGTGAACGCTTACCTGATCTAGAGCAGGACGCCTCAGAAGGTGACATGTGTTTGTTATTGTATTCTCTAGCAAAATATGGTTTGGTTACCATTCTGCATGTAATCCTCAACCACTTTGGACGTCTGGAAACAGATAAAGTTGTCCAAAGGCATTATAGGTACACCATGATGCACGTTGCAGCTGCTTTTGGAAGAATGAATATAATAGAATATCTGTTACATAAAGGAGCCTCCACAGTAGCGTTGTCTATTGGCAGTTATACCCCAGCCCATGTCGCAGCAATAACAGGCCACAAGAAATGTCTTGAATATCTGCAGGAGTACATGAAAGTTGTTGGAATGCCGTTGGACATTAGATGTTCAATTGGACTGACTGCTTTAGAACTGATGAATAAATATGAAGATCTTTGCACCTACTACAACATTCCACAATTACCACATGATACTGCACTGCTCATCAAAAACGAGGAAAACGAACAAACACAAGCTTATGAAACTGTCAAACGGAGAGGAACGATTTTAAACATTTCTTCAATTTCTAACTTATTTCAGCAGTCGAAAGCTAAGTGCTGCATGGAAATGGATACAGAAGATATTAAGCGCTTTATCCAGACAGAAATCCACAATTTAGAGAAACTGCTGAATGAATCTGGATGCCAAGGTACAATCATTCCCATTGGATCATTCCATGAGGGTTTTGAAGTATTCGATACCATTGAAATCAATTTCTTTTATGAGATATCTAATGCAGGTGTTCAGGAAAATCTAAGTTATGAAGATTTTGTAGATGAAGATAGGATAATAATGGCCGTTGAAAGCGATTCCAAAAATTCTCATTATTCAGGTAATACTTTTCTTAACACATTTCTCCAAAATGTTCTCGATATTCTGATAAAATTTACCCCAGGATCACCTTACATATCTCTAGTGCCTCCTTTCACCAATCGAGCACCTGATGGTGTGTATTTATTCTGGATGATAGCGATCAAAGGTCAAATAAAACTCGTACGAACTCTTATCATGCCAGTGTTACCCATCACGTGCCCCTGTGATGATGTCAACACCTCACTTCCCTCAAACCTAATAAAAGACCCTGAGAGAAAATCAGACGTGCCCCTCCACCTTCTCAGCCATGCAGGGGAGTGGGTATATTGTGCGTACACTCTAGAAGGACTGGCATTCCAGAATTTGACAAAGAATCAGAGAATGGTTTGGGTAGCATGCATCATGCTGAGAAGGCTCTTGCAGGACACCTGGTGGTCACCCAGTTTCAACTTGAGGAACCCTACCAAACTGTGGCACACTCTGTCCCTCGGACTTGAGTTGCTTCCTGAAAGAGGGATGAGGTCTCTTTTCCTATCAGAACTTGCTGAATCTCAAGAGTGGGACAAACACCAGCTGCCCGAGAGGTTGGTCTCGGTCTTAACTCGCGCATGCAAACGGGACTTGAGGGAGAAGTTGGTTCCTAAGGAATACATCAATTCTTTCGTCACCCCTAGACATTTCTGCTGCAGAGCCAAAGAATCAGTTTGTGGCGTCTTGCAGTATCTCGAGGAACTCCCAGAGGTCGAACAGCAAGTTCAAGACAAGGTGGTTACATTCGCAGAGCCGTGAATGTTTTTCTTATGCTTCCTCCTGCAATACAGATGAGGCGTCTTTGTAACTTGCCAATGTGTTTGGTAGCCACTGGATCTCTGTGAACTTAAGAAATAAAGCGAAGATGGGGAAAAGTAAGGACAGGATTGGTTTGAACATGTCATAGAAGATACTTAACGTGACCATGTAGCCTATTCACACTTAACCAAGGAGATTACCTGTCACTAACCTTGCTTAACATAGCTTAATCATGTATCTTTCTTGTCACACTATCTTGCTTGACCCAACCTTGCCTATCGGAGGATTTATCTTGAATGCCAATTTTGTATCCGGAGACCTCCCCTCTTTATTCCCTAAGTCCTCCAAATTGCATCTAGCCATTAGTTTTTATTATTAAGCAATGTATTTGTTCGTGTAACAGTTAATGTATTGATTTGGATTAACTCTAAAATGAGTATTGTTCTAAATAAGTTATTTGTAATTTTTCAAATTGTTGATTTATTGTAATAGTACAACTTTGTTGTTGAATTACTTTCTTTTATATACCTTACAAGAACGTACTTATAAAATGATTAAACATGATGTTTTTTTAAACGAAAATTTTCTATCTCGAAACAGTGAACAAGTTTTTAGACTGATTATTAGTCTCTCTCTCTCTCTCTTCCTCTCTCCCTCTCTCTCTCTCTTCTCCTCTCCTCTCTTCTCTCTTCTCTCTCTCATCTCTCTCCTCTCGTCTCTCTCTCTCTCTCTCCTCTCTCTCTCTCTCTCTCTCTCTCTCTCTCTCTCTCTCTCTCTCTCTGAGATATTTCTGTCAAGATTGTACAGTAATACGGCGTCAATAACCTCGTCGTTGCGACGCCAGTAAGAATTAATAAATCAATTGTACAGTAATATAGAACGGGCGATTTTATTCACCACCTAGGTAGTATTCTTGGACATAAATAAATATTATGGTCATGTTTTATCATGTAAAAGATATAGTAAGTTAACGACAATTAAAAAGAGAGGCTGCTGTAAGTATTCTTGATGAATCTTTGGTTTCGTTTTAAGACATTCATAGGTAGTTTGGGAAACTAATGTTTTCCTTGTTGATTCCAGTCATTAAACTTCATTACCATTGATAAGAAAACATATTAAATAAGTTCTTGTTTTTGTAACTTTTTGTTATTGCATATAGAGCTGGCAAGTCAGCACGGGCTCTCGCTCCTTTAGCAGGCCGTAAGACGGTCTTAAAGTCAGTGGTTGAAGCAAAAGACAATTAAAAGTGAGGGGGGAAGACACTCGGGATTGAAACCCACCTTACATTACAGTTTCACATCTTTGATAAAGAGAAAAAAAGGGAATCGATAATTCCTGGAATAGGTGAATGATAAGAGAAAACACAATGAAGAATTATAAAGAAAGTTTCAGTTTAAAGAAGAGAGACTTTTAAAACAATTAAGCAAAAAGTAGAGGATAAAGAAGCACTTTATATTCAAAACTGGATACTACACTGTCCGTAAGGTTTTCATACTGGAAAAAGATTTCAGCATTACTGAAATTAATTACAAACTTTATTAATTACAAAAGAAAAAGTATTTTAGAGTTCATCGATCAATAGTAATAGTGAATCTTGAGAATTAACTTTAGAGAATAGATCTAAATTTTTGCAAGAAGAATTGTCTTGAGAATGTGAGACAGCAGTTCTCTGTATAATAACTGCGTTGTAATATTTCCATGTTGAAATTATTGGTTCCACTGTATTTATACCTGTATGAATTTTAGTAATATAATTGTTTAGAATCCTTTAAATAAACAGCAAAACTTATAAGTGATAAAAGACTTGCGACAATTAACTTTACAGGAAAAAAGTTTGTAAAGAACGAGTTGTTGTTGAACAAGTTTCCTGCGCATATAAGGGTCCATATGTTTTGCTGTTGTAACGGCAAACTAAAACACAAGTCATCATCGTTTGCTTCACTTTGTCACCCCCGTTAGCTTCAATTCCACTACGTAAAGGTATTAATTTGTAGTGTTTTGTGGCAGATTTAAACCTTAAATGTGTTATTTGTGACTGAAGAGTGGAAAGGTGTTGCTTTACGACGGCATAAATAGGTAGAAATTTAGTAGTCCGTGTCACGTCAAAACAAAGTTGTTTCGTGCGGGCAAAGTACCGGCATAGCCAAAGCCTCCTAGGTAGCTAATATAGAATTTGCTGCTTAGAACAATATGTTTTGTTTTATTTCTTTATTTTATGTCTCATCATTTGTGGTATATTTCTAATACCTGTATTCCAGGAGTACCTACTACCTACCAACATTAGCTTACCTACCTACCTAGGTTAGTAGTACGCCCTAAACCTGGCTCAAGTTTACCCTATGACTTGGGTTTATTTGTTCTAGCCTAGTTTGAATTTTAAAACCCTCTCCACTCCAAAATGATTTAGAAAATATAGCCTAGGGCCCTAGGCCAAGATGATTTAGGCTAGCTAGGGTAAAAAACCGCAGACGATCCATCGTCATCGCATGGCCAGGCCTTAGGGTAAAAAATCACGGACAATCCACCATCATCACGCAGGACGGGTCTTATTCACTCTATATTTAATTGGTGAAACAAGAATACAATTACAACTCTAAGCATACCATTCAAAAGATTGAAGTTTCGTCAACATAATGTGATATATGAAAGCCCCATACGAACTAAAATAAGCATGTGACGCTCTTCGTAATATATTTTTCAAGGCAGTTTTGAAATCCAATATGGCGGCTATTGTGTGGATGGACGGGTCTGTTCACAGATGGAAACCATCTTTCCCAGCCTTAACAGCACTCATTTGAACAATGTTAGCGTATATATGTAACGTTTATTGATCTTACTCTAGATTGCAGTTGTAATCAGCACAATAAAACGTTTTGTTGCCAATAGAGTGAAATATATGATGATGTATTCTAAGATGCTAATCATGACCAATTTCTTCAAGTTCTGATTCAGTTTAGATTTGGATATGATTTTCCTGTTTTAATGTGTTTTGTGCATCTCTGATACTCACTTCTGTAGCAATTTAGCATACCAAGTTTTCAGAGATACTGGCTCATTCTAATATCCTACATTTATAGGGAATCAAGAGGGAAAGTGGGATTTTTCTGTGGGGAAAATAAGCTATGAAGAATGGAACACAAAGATGTATTCTACCATTCCAATGATAATTTGGAATGCAATAATGATAAAATTGCTTTAATATTTATGTATATATACTTCCAATACATAGCCTAATTTCACCAATTTCCACGTTTTGTGTATAGCCTTATACCCAGTTTGGAGGGTGAACACATACCGAATGGCAACAGAGAGAGAGAGAAAGGAAGACGAAGGAAGGAAGAAGGAAAGGGGTGGCAGTGTGGGGGGGGAGGGTAGGTGGAGCTTTTTACGCGTGTTCGTATCCATTTCTGGATAATGAAGTTTTTGTCTCTTGGTACAAGGACAAGTGTCATTATTCTTTACGATTAGTGATTCACGATACCCTTATAAATTACGGCACTGGGTGTAATGCACTATAGCAAAATCTCGTTCTGATACAAGTGTTCGTTACAGAAATATTGTCAAAAAACGTGCTTGCACTGTCTCTGAAACCCACAGTAGGTATGCTGCTTAGTTGTCAATCAAGTTTTTTGTAATCAAGTATTTTTTGTATTTTTCTCATTCAAAACATATGCCCCTCAATGCTAACTTTCCTCTTTTAATGAATTTCTGGTCATTCCAAATTATCATTGGAATGGTAGAATACATCTTTGTGTTCCATTCTTCATAGCTTATTTTCCCCACAGAAAAATCCCATTTCACATAAGTGAACTTACCGAACAGTTACATAGCTTATAGCTTCTTACCTACGGCAGTCGAAATTCAAATTGTTGGCGCCAGCGGCGTTGCTATCTTAAGTATAGGTGATACAAGACCCGCCCACATCCGGGAACCCTGGGTACTGCTAGCCTTCTACCGTCAATTTTCGTTTCTGCCGCTCACGGGGTAACACCTGTGAGATTTTCGCTGCAGTCTCCTGCGTCGCCATTTTGGATTTTGGTTTTTGTTTGGTGATGTACAAGTTTTTGGTTTTTTCTTGCCAGTTAGCTATCTCTATTCAGTTTTTTTGTCATTATTGCTAATTATGTCAGATTCTAGTTCATCTGCTGTAAGGTTTTTGCAGCGCTGGCTGCAAAACAAGATTAGCTAAGTTATGTCACGATCCGCACTCTAAGTGCACTAAATGCAGAGGACAAAATTGTAATGGTATGGATGTGACATGTGATGAATGTAAAGAATTGGATGAACAGGGATGGAAGGCGGTTAGATCGCATGCTGAGAAAATGGAGAAAGATAGGAAGAGGAAGGCAGCTCTTAGGGCTAGTAGTAAGAATAGGTTAGAAACTACTCCTGTTCCTTCGGAGACAAATAAGTCTTCTCTTGCCTCTCCTTTATTAGAGAATATTTCTCCAATTAATAGTCCTCCTACTTCTCCTTTGATTACCCCTGTTCAAGTTGCCCATGTTTCCGAACCCAACACCATTGCCTTGCTTGAGTCTAAGATGGATAAAAAAGTTCGAAGTGTTAGCTGAATCAGTTATGAAGTTAGGAATGTCTTTTTAAAGCTTTCGTAATAGATAGTACAGTGAAATCTAGTGCAGTGCAAAGTGTTAATGTTGCGCCTGAGAGGCGGTTGTCCGTTCCCCCCTCGACTCCCAGACGAAGGTCACTGTCCCGCTCCCCGCAACCGGGAGAAGACATACCGGAGGTCGGAAGGAGTCTGGGGGAGTTTGCCCACGGTCAGCCGTCGACTCCGTCGACTCGCGGGTGTCGTCCAAAAAGATGTGGAAAGGTGTTAGTGTTTGTGATTCTCGTCTGTCTTCTGATTCGGAAGTGCAATCGCCAGTGCGCAAAAGGCGAGGTGATTTGGTGTCTCGACCGTTAAAAAGACATTCGATTCTTGCGGGTGATTCGTCACCGACTCCTGTTAAGAAGTCTAAGAGGCATTGGAGTCCTCAACCTTCGTGTAGTTTTGCTCCGGATGTGATATTTAGTGAATCTCCTCCGCAGTCGCATTTTTCGGCTAAAAGCAATGGCTCTCTGACTAAACTTCGTGATAATTCACGATCGCTCGACTCTCCCAAGCGAGTCTCTGTCGCAGTTTCAGCTCGGTCGCCTCGTTCGACTCCGTATTACTGTCCAGAGAAGCGTATTCGCTCGTCTTTGTTCGACTCCCCTCGCCGTGAGTCGATAGGAATTTCGACTGGTTGTTCGCCGGTGTCGACTCGTGGTGCGGAGACTTCACCTGTTAGAAAGAATCGTTCTTCGACTGAAAGACCATCGACTTCTACAGTGTTAGACGATTCTACCTTAGCTCCATTTAAGAAGCATTTCCAGGATCTTATGAGTTTGTTGAAATCCTCCACCGGGGTAGAACATAAGCCTGATTTCGACTCTGCTTCCGTGCAGTCTGAAGAGGAAGCTTTGGATCAAGATGACAAGGATTCGTCGGCTTATTCGAGTCTTCTTAAATTTTTCCTGTCCACTTATCCAGATTACTTTGAACCTGCTTCTCCGTCTTCACCGCCTTCAATGTTCGTTAAAGATAGGAAGACAGCGTATTCGTGTCTACCTAAACTGGTTCTTTCTCAGTCCTCGAAGCAGGCCCTTAAGGAGTCAAAAACAGAGTGGCTTTCTAAGAAGAGGGAAACAGGTAAGGCTTCGTTTGCTTTCCCACCTTCTAAGCTTCAGGATAAAGCGTATCGCTTCTACGCAACTGGAGAAGTTCCTTCTTTGGGAGTGTCTGCCTCCTCCCAGGGAGACTTCTCCGGTTTAGTGGACTCACACCGAAAGCAACTTTTTCGTCAGCTAAAATTTTGTTTTCTTCTTCAGAGCTGGACCATTTGGTGAAGAATATTTTTAAAGTATTTGAGGTATTTAGTTTTTTGGACTGGACTATTGCCTCTTTAGCTCGCAAGATTGAAGACTGTCAGTCTTTAGAAGAAGATTTTGCCACAGACTGGTTAGGAGTTCTGTCCTGTGCGGATAAGGCTGTTAGAGATGGTTCAGGAGAATTAGCAGCCCTTTTCACAATGGAGTGATGAAGAAGAGAGAAAGGTGGTGTTCTTTCGTGTCTAAAGGAGTCACTAATAACCAGAAGTCGGCTCTCATGTTTGCTCCTCTCTGTAAATCTCATCTTTTCCCTGAAGAAACCATTCAACAAATTCTATCGGATTTAGAAAAGAAATCTACTAATGATCTCCTTCTTCAGTCTTCCAGACGTCCGAAAGAGCCTACTCCGACAGGAGCTAAAGTCTTCTCCTCTTCAGAAGCATCCCTTTCGAGGGAATAAACCTAAGTGGCAACGACCCAGGACTAATTTGCGTCCACAGTACAAGTCCTCAAAGAAACCTCCCCCCAAACCTTCGGACAAGTGAGAAGCCGTTCCTTCACGTGCAAGTAGGGGGCAAGACTCCATCTTTTTTGGGAAGAATGGAGTCGAAGAGGTGCAGAGCAATGGGTAGTTCAAGTTCTTCGAGAGGGATACTCGATTCCTTTTGTTTTAGATCCTCCTCTCTCCGATACACCAATCAGCTTAACAGCATATTCTCCAGGATCAGAGAGAGCTTTGGCTTTAGCAGCAGAGGTCAATGCACTCATCAAGAAGGGAGCAATAGAGGAAGTCCTCGACAGTTCTCAGGGATTCTACAACAGACTCTTTGTAGTTCCCAAAGCCTCGGGAGGTTGGAGGCCAGTGCTAGATGTAAGCGCATTGAACCTTTTTGTGCTGAAGACAAAGTTCAATATGGAAACAAATCATTCTGTGATGTCGGCACTTCGCCCAGGCGATTGGATGGTGTCCCTGGACATGAAGACGCCTACTTTCATGTCCCGATTCACCAGAGTTCAAAGAAGTTCCTGAGATTTGTGTTCCCGAAGGGAGGGACCGTTATCAACTTCAGAGCCCTTTGTTTCGGCCTTTCGACGGCCCCTCAAGTATTTACTCGTGTTCTTGCTCCATTGGGGAAATGGCTGCATATGTTGGGCATAAATGCAGCATTTTACCCTGGACTACGTGGCTTCTCAGATCGGGTTCGAGGACACAGTGCGTGAAGGATTTACGGAAGACACTGTCATTAGCGAGTCAATTGGGAATTCTCATCAACCTGGAGAAGTCTCAATTAGTGCCGTCCCAGAAGATCCCCTATTTGGGGATGATTCTGGACTCTCAGACTTTTCGGGTTTTTCTGTCCCCGAAAAGAATAGAATCTTGCCTCAAAAAAGTGAGCCAATTCCTGAATCGTCAGTCCTCCTCCGCCTTGGAATGGATGAGTCTTCTAGGGACGTTATCATCAGTAGAGACGTTTGTAAAGTTGGGTCGTCTTCACATGAGATCTCTTCAGTTTTATCTCAAAGCGAGTTGGTGTCGGAAGTCTCAACCAGACACGTATTCGTTCCCAGTGTCGGAAGAGATCAAGAACGACTTGAGATGGTGGATGTCGAGGGAAAGATTGCAAGAGGGTCTCTCCCTGACATTAAGGAACCCAGACGTAGAATTATACTCCGACGCATCGGACAGAGGTTGGGGAGCTCTCCTAGGGACCAAAAAGATCTCAGGATTATGGTCAGAGAAAGAGATGTTGAATCACATCAACATGAAGGAGTTGAAGGCGATTTGGTTCGGTCTGCAAGCATTCGCTCCTTTGGTCGTGGGAAAGAGAGTGGCAGTATACTCCGACAACACCACCGCTCTATCTTATATCAGGAATCAGGGAGGAACCCATTCATTCTCCCTCAACAAAGTCGCAGAAGATCTCCTTCTCTGGTCTCAAGATCGGGATATTTCCCTCGTTCCGAGGTTTGTA
Organism: Macrobrachium nipponense; assembly: GCF_015104395.2. NCBI lineage: Eukaryota > Metazoa > Arthropoda > Malacostraca > Decapoda > Palaemonidae > Macrobrachium > Macrobrachium nipponense. The sequence goes on along the minus strand of NC_087216.1, from coordinate 15,743,547 downwards.
CAGGGGAAGTTAAATGTACTGGCAGACGAACTCAGAGGTCGAGTAACCAAGTTCTTCCCACGGAGTGGACATTGCAAGACAAAATTTGTCAGGAACTGTGGAAACTTTGGGGAAGACCTTCAGTGGATCTGTTTGCCACGTCGAGGAACAATCGACTTCCGATCTTTTGTTCCCCAGTTCCAGATCCTCTTGCTTGAAGACCGACGCAATGCTTCAGGATTGGACGGGTCTAGACGTTTACGCCTTTCCCCATTTGGAATGATCAGAGAGGTGTTGAACAAGTTCCTCTCACATCAAAATGTGTCAATGACGTTGGTAGCACCATTCTGGCCCAGGAAAGAGTGGTTTCCAGACCTTCTCAAGTTGGTTATAGACCATCCCAGACTTCTTCCTCAGTATCCTCGGCTACTCAAACAGCCCCACTTCGACAGGTATCATCAGAATTTGTCCGCTCTGTCACTGACAGGGTTCAGACTGTCCGGAAAACTCGTCAGACGAAGGGGTTTTGGGTTTTCTCGTAGAGCGGCAGAGGCTATTGCTAACTGTCGAAGAAGCTCTTCTGCCAAGCTTTACCAATCAAAGTGGGGAGTCTTTAGGACGTGGTGCAGAAGACATAATTTCTCGTCTTCTAAAACCTCTGTGACAGAAATAGCTGATTTTTTGCTGTACCTTAAAGAAGTTAAGAACTTGTCGGTATCGACAATTAAAGGGTACAGAGCTATGCTGTCCTCAGTGTTTAAGCTAGAGGGCTTGACATCTCCTCTAACCAGGATATTGGAGATTTAATTAAATCTTTTAATACAGTAAAAGTATCCAAGAAGGATAGTGTGGACTGGAACTTGGACGTAGTTTTAACTTTTTCTGATGTCTTCACGATTCGAGCCACTTCGTGAAGCGTCTTTTGAGAGATGTAACAAGAGGAAGGCACTTTTTCTCTTCGCTTTTGGCTTACATCCAAGGAAAGAGTGAGTGAGTTACAAGCCATCCACAAAGAGGTGGGGTTCAAAAATCGTAATGCGGTTTGTTCTTTTGTTAACGAATTTTTAGCAAAGAACGAATCTCCCTCTAACCCATGGCCTAAATCTTTTGTACTTAAGGGATTATCTAATATAGTGGGTCCGATGGACGAAGAATATTTACTATGTCCTGTCAGAGCTCTGAAATGTTACCTGTCAAGGACACAATCCGTTAGAGGTAATTCCGACCGACTTTGGTGTTCGGTTAAGAATTCTGCAAAACCCCTCTCCAAGAACGCTATTTCGTTCTTTTTGAGAAGTCTGATACTGGAGTCACACTCTCAAGTCCAAGATCAGACTCTAAATGTGCTTAAGGTGAAAGCACATGAAATACGTGCAGTGGCGACATCCTTAAGCTTCAAGCACAATATGTCGCTTTCCCTCGATTCTTCAATCTACGTTTTGGAGATCGAGATCTGTGTTCGCCTCATTTTACCTGAAGAATGTAGAGGCTACCTATGATAGTTGTTGTAATTGGGTCCTTTGTCGGTAGCGGGCATGGTGTTGGGAAAGGAAACATAGGGGAACTTTCTATCCTCTACTGTCTCCTCGCCTTGTTATAGGTTGTTGAGTCGTGGGCAGACTGGAGGCTCATAGTACTTTGGAGAACCTCCAGATCTTATTTATTACTTTTGAGTATGTCATTATTTTTGGTATAGGTGATGGTCTGTTTGTTTTTTATCTGGTTTCTGAAGCCCAGGGCAAGGGCATTATCTGTTTTTTAATATTTTGTCAACCCAACGGTCTTGTCCATGGTTACAAAATCCCACTAAGTAGGGACGACCCTGGCCGTATACTGCCCACGTCTCCTACGAGTGATGAGAGCGCCAACCAGAAGGTCAGTATTCTCCTGCAGCTGCTCTCTCACAAGGTAGGGTACTGCAACATTTGCTGTTTAATGTGGTCTTACTGTCATTTTTATGTAGTCCATCTACCCTCCTTCCGGTAGTTTGGAGTCAGCTATGTAACTGTTCGGTAAGTCACTTATGTGAAAATGATATTTTCATGATAAATAAAGTTTCACATATACTTACCGAACAGTTACATAATCAAAGCCCACCCACCTCCCCACAGATGGACGTGGCGGCTAAACGAAAATTGACGGTAGAAGGCTAGCAGTACCCAGGGTTCCCGGATGTGGGCGGTCTTGTATCACCTATACTTAAGATAGCAACGCCGCTGGCGCCAACAATTTGAATTTCGACTGCCGTAGGTAAGAAGCTATAAGCTATGTAACTGTTCGGTAAGTATATGTGAAACTTTATTTTATCATGAAAATATCATCTTTCCCTCTTGATTCCCTATAAATGTAGGATATTAGAATGAGCCAGTATCTCTGAAAACTTGGTATGCTAAATTGCTACAGAAGTGAGTATCAGAGATGCACAAAACACATTAAAACAGGAAAATCATATCCAAATCTAAACTGAAGCAGAACTTGAAGAAATTGGTCATGATTAGCATCTTATATTACATCATCATATATTTCACTCTATTGTATTTTTCCCCATCCAGAAACCCCAGTTCCCGCTGTGAGCCCCCATAATTGTTAAATATGAAGGGTACCAGTATTTTTAATAGTACATGTTTCACCAGAATGAATAACAGAAAGTTTCAGAACATAGTAAAAAGAAAATTAAAATCAACCAACATAATCCAAAGAACAAGAGTTAATTGTGTAAACTAAACCAAAGGAACTGCAACCAAGAGCTGAAGTTGGTTTTTTCAATCAGCTCTTCGATTCCAAAATCCCACTTTATAGATAAAACTTAAAACAAAAGAACCTATCAGATTTGAACATTGTTCATACATTACCTACGCACATTTCCAGATAAAAATAACTAAAGACATTCCAAATACAATAGCCATTGCCACCCACAGTAAACTGGGACAGAAAAAGCTGAGCAGATATAAAATGTTCTGGATTGTTTGGCTAAGAGCAGTATGAATTATTTTTAAAACTTAAATTATCTTCAATATTTGGTATACTAGTTATATATTCTGCTTAAACCTTACTAAAGGTATTTTTTTTTATTGTTTCTCTTCTAGATGTTTTTGACTCGAAGTGAATATGATCGAGGTGTGAATACCTTTTCACCAGAGGGCCGTTTATTCCAAGTAAGTATAGCTTTGTTAAGGTATTTATATACGTAGATATGTATGTCATTTTTGTGGAGGGTGAATGAATTATTTACTGTTCAGGGCAGCTATATCTCTGCACCAGCAGCCGAGTCAGCATTCAAAATAAAGATGATGATTGCTTGGATGAGTCTTGGCCACAAATTCTGGGATAAACTTGAGGGCCACAGACCCCAGCCCCTGGTGTGCATAATGTCATAACTTAGGCTTATTATTGTCAAGACCTGAGGTTTGTTAGCTATGAAAAATACAAATTGATTAAAAAAATTTCGTTTTTAGTAAACATGAGTCTTCACACCAAATTTCAACTTTGTCTTTAGATCTTAGTAATAGTGAGGTTAGTGCTGCTATAGCTACTGTTGTAGGAGTAGACAGGTTGTTAAAGGTAATATCTCCAAGGTAAGTTGTTCTAAATCTTGGGTTACTTTAAGTCAGTCAATTGTAGAACATATTTATTTGTTTCCTTTTCTCATTCAAATATTTTGTCTTCCCTTCCCCTTTATCTTAGAAATATTTTAACCTTTATCATCTGTTTGTTTATTGATGTCTAATTTCCTTGTCTGCTAATGCCTCCAATTCGACCTCTGCCATTTTTACAGGAGTTTCAGTGTAATCTAAGCTTGATGCCCTTCTAGCTGCAGAATTGGGCAAGGATTTACCCTTTAGTTGTGGTATTCAGTTTTGCAAGGGAGTTTTGAGCAAAGTGGTCTTAGCCTGTTTTCCAGACTAAGAACCCAAAGATTGAGATGGGTTGGGCACATAGTGAGAAGGGGAAAGGCGCAGTTAGAAAGTTGGATAAGGAATTCAGATGGATACCAGTAGTAAGGCCCTGAAAATCAGAGGAAGGGAAACAGTGAAGACTGTTAACTAGATGTTTGCAAGGTAGAAGCAATTAAAGAACACGTTGCTTCTCTAGGCATGTGAAGAGTGATATTAAACGTTATTAATAATGATTGCAGACTGTAAGATTGGTTTTCTAACTTGTTTTTAAATTTCCTACATTAATGTTTGATTTCTTTATTATTCCTTTAGGTCGAATATGCCATTGAAGCTATCAAATTAGGCTCCACGGCTATTGGTATCCAGACAAGTGAAGGGGTTGTGCTTGCTGTAGAGAAGAGAATTACTTCACCGCTGATGATACCAAGTACTATTGAGAAAATTGTAGAAATTGATAGTCATATTGGTAAGTAATTCAACTTGGTTTATGATGTTTGGATTTCTGCTGTCTACTCATCCTTTTTTAAGTGATCATCATGTCTCTGTTCTGGATTGTAGAATCAATCTGATTTTTTTTATAAAGGTTTCAGCTGTAAAAATTGCCTAGAAATAGTGGACGTCTTAAAGCTTATCTTGTAAGCTCTAATTCAAGACTTAAGTTGTCCAGGAAGTTAATCATTAAGTTTGCTCATTTTTGGTATTTACTTGCAGGATGTGCAGTTTCTGGCCTAGTTGCAGATTCTCGTACCTTAGTAGATCATGCTCGTGTGGAATGTGCGAATCATTGGTTTGTCTACAACGAAAACATGAAAGTAGAGTCTGTAGCACAGGCTGTATCAAATCTTGCCATTCGTTTTGGTGACTCCGATGATGATGGACCAGCCATGGTAATTGCATTTACAATGTTTAATGATAAAATTGATCTCATTAATACTGTCCCTTGTTATATATGAGGTCTATAGATAGTTATACTAAGTTATAAACCATTCCAGTTGATCATGATAGGGGTTGTTAACTACACTATTCAATTACACTTCTTTTTAACCACATAGAATCTCAGGTTATGTGCTCTCAAGGCAAGTAAAGCATGATGTAGTCACTGTAAAAAAAATTTTTTTTTTCATAGTTATTGCCTTTGAGGTACCGTACATATAAGACTCCTGTAGCATATATCAGTTCCTATTCTATAGTTGGTTCATAATTGTATAGTGTAACTATTCTGTAGTACAGTGGTACCTCGAGATACGAAATTAATCCGTTCCGAGGCGGCCTTCGTATCATGAGCTTTTCGTATCTTGGACCGCATTTACATGTAAAATGGCTAATCCGCTCCAAGCCCTCCAAAAACACCCCAGTAAATTTCATAATAAAGCTAAATTGACCTATAAACAATGAAATACTACAACAATTTGGACCATTCAATACCTAACTTAATACGTACTGCTAATATACCTGTAAATAGTGTATTAGTATATATGGTATAGAAGAAATACTGTACGTACATACGTACGTATGTAGTAAAATGTGGAAGCTTACCTTTCGAGTGAGGCTATCTCCGAAAGTGGCGACAGAGGAGAAGGACAAATGTCAGATACGTACGTACACTTAACTTTACAAAACATAAAAAAATGTAAGGAAAACATAAACTAAACTTTACGAAACACATTAACAAATCTGTAACACTTAACTTTACAAAAAACTAAAAAAAAATTTTTTTTTTTTTTTCTTTTTTCCTCCCAACTTCTTCACCACTTTCAGCTTTCTGTTTTTTAGTATCACTTGGTTCTTCCTCTTTGCTTACTACTCCTACTAAAGGCCTCTTTAAAAAATAACTATCCAAGGAAGGTTGCTTCTGCCTACTTTTGACAATGTTCCTGAAACGACTCGGCCAAACGTTATTGAACTGTGCAAGTATACGAGCTGTGTAAGCCTTTTCGGGGTGTCTCTTTTCTACGAATGATTGCACTTTATGAAAAGCAGCTAGAGAATCCTTAATTTCTGCCGTTGTCATAGAGTCCTCCTCCTCCTCCTCGCCGCTGCTAGAGAACTCCTCTTGAACGACGTTACGTTGCATGGCCTCCAACTCCTTCAGGTCATCCGTCGTAAGCTCCTCTTGGTGCTCCTCAAGAAGGTCATTGATGTGTCCTCATCGACGATCAGTCCCATGGACTTGCCGAGTGCAATGATCTCGTTAAGATCTGGTTGCGAAACAGTTTCAGGATCGTCAACTGTTTCTAAATCTGCAGCACCAGCTTCGCCCACGTCGAATCCCTCGAAGTCTCGGGCGGATATGGCATCAGGCCAGAGTTTCCTCCCCGAGGAATTCAAGGTTCGCCTCGAAACCTCCTGCCAAGCTTGGTCGATGAGTCGGATGCATATTACGATATCGAAAGGCTCCTTCCAAAATGCACGCAAGGTGAGGTTTGTGGTATCGGTGATGTCGAAACATCTCTTGAAAAGATGTTTCCTATACAGCTTCTTGAAGTTCGATATCACTTGCTGGTCCGTGGGCTGGAGGAGAGGGGTGGTGTTAGGCGGAAGATAAAGAACCTTGAAGAAGGAGTACTCCGCTATGATATCTTCCTCGAGGCCAGGAGGGTGAGCAGGGTCATTGTCCAACACCAGCAGGCATTTCAGAGGGAGGCGCTTCTCTTCCAAGAATTTCTTCACTGTTGGGCTGAAACACAGATTTACCCACTTGGTGAACAAAAAGCCTCGTTACCCAGGCTTTCGCATTAGCCCTCCACATCACTGGAAGCTTCTCCTTAGGCATTTTGGGGCTTCACCTACTTGTCTATCATTCTGAGACTCCTCGAGCTTTCAAGGCCAACAAAACGATTAAGGAGAAGCTTCCAGTGATGTTGAGGGCTAATGCGAAAGCCTGGGTAATGAGGCTTTTGTTCACCGAGTGGGTAAATCTGTGTTTTGGCCCGACAGTGAAGAAATTCTTGGGAGAGAAGCGCCTCCCTCTGAAATGCCAGCTGGTGTTGGACAATACCCCTGCTCTTTCTCCTGGCCTCGGGGAAGATATCCTAGCGGAGTATTCCTTCTTCAAGGTTCTTTATCTTCCACCTAACACCACCCCTCTCCTCCAGCCCATGGACCAGCAAGTGCGAGCGTAAGCCTGTCTTTCATAGGCTTATGCCCAGGTAGCTTCTTCTCTTCCTGCGTGATGTACGTCCGACGAGGCTTTTTTTTTTTTTCCCCAAAAAAAGGCAAGTCTCATCACAGCTGAAGACTTGCTGAGAACTGTAGCCTTCCTTGATCATCTTCTCGTCGAACGTCTTTTTAAAGGCTTTGGCCGCTTTTGTGTCCGAGCTGGCCGCCTCCCCATGCAGCACCACTGAATGGATGCCAGTCCATTTACAGCATTTCTTGAACCACCCATGCGAAGCCTTGAAGTCTGGGGTTGGCGTTGATGTCCCTTCTCCTCCGTCGTCTTCGGCCTGGGCAATCAAATCGCCGAAAATACTGCTGGCCTTGTGGGAGATTGCCGTCTCCGTTATCGTATCGCCAGCGATTTCTTTGTCTTTTATCCAGACAAGAAGAAGGGTGCCGATTGTCGACGGATTTCGGCCGTATTCCTTGGCGATCACACTTGGTCGCATACCAGCTTCATACTTCTTGATAATCTCCATCTTCGTCTCCAAAGAGAGCATCCTCTTCTTTCCATGAATTTCAAGTTTCTTGGGACCCATGACTACGTATATACAGTACGTAATTATGTTATGTAGTACGTATACGTATGTAGTAAAGTTCTCACACAACACAATAAAGTATACTACAACGAAATCACTAATGAATTTACGTTAATAAATGAAATCGTTAGAACGAACGAATACCGTGTGCGTATAAAAACGATGCTGCTACCTAGTGGCCGAAAAAGCACGCCGCTATGTAGATGCATCATGGGAGGGATGCTGACCAATAGGAGAGAAGGATCTCATGGCGGTGACTAGCATCAGGAACCAATGGGAGAGCGGGAGGATGGTGGCGAGTCTACTCAGTTGGCGGCGCACGAGTTTCAAAATTGTTATCAGTGGTCTGGGCAAATCTCGGACTTTACAGCAATAACCTTTCGTATATCTTGAGCAATTTTCGTATGTAGAGCCGTAAAATTTTTCGTATTTGCTTTCGTATCTTGAGTTTTTCGTAAGTTGAGCCTTTCGTATCTCGAGGTACCACTGTACATACATGAGTGCAATTTCATGCCATATAACTATGTACAAGTACCATAGAATTTCAGAACAAGTACCCCTTAAGATGATCAACGAATTAAGACTTCCACCTTTAACAAATATTAGCATAAATGTAAATTTGTTCATGAATCTTACCTGCCAGATATATATATAGCTGTATTCTCCGAAGTCCGACAGAATTTCAAAAACTCCCGGCAACACGCAGTGGTCGGCCAGGTGGTAGTACCCATTCCCGCCGCTGGGAGGCGGGCGTAAGGAACCATTCCCATTTTCTGTCAGATATTTTCTGTCGCCGGTGCAGTCAACAAGTGTTTCTGCACCTCCGTCATTGGATTTTGGAACTCTTTTGGTCACTTGAGTATTCCGATTGATTTTTGGTTATTTGATTAGGATCGTGGTTTAGGCATACGCTAATTGTGGATTGTTTTTTATTTTGGCTTGATTTTTTCCTTAAACTTACGATGTCTGGATCTAGTTTCGACTAGGCCAGAGTATGTTGTGTGGAAGAATGCAAGGTTAGGCTACCGAAAACTTCGGTAGACCCTCATACAGTGTGCGCGAATTGTAGGAAACATGTTTGTATGTTTGATGAGCGCTGCAACGAGTGTGAAAATATGTCTGATTCTGCGTGGAAGGCTTATGAATCATAGGTACGTAAACTAGAACGTGATAGTGTAAGGAGGTCTTCCTCCAGGCGTGTAACACAAGTTACCCGTCCAGTAGAATTTATCCCTCCAAAGACCTGTGATGCCTTCGGGCCCTACAATAGTGTCTTTGGAGGGTAATACCCTATCTGTGATTCTTAAATCTTTGCGTAGCCTGGAATCATGTTTGCATTGGAAAGTTATAGTAGTGTAGTGAAGTATAGTGATAATGCCATGAGTGTTCATTCTATCGCGTAAGCGTATAATTTCTCATTGACAAAACACTACCGCGTGATGGCTCTCCCTACCTCGGTGAGGCAGAATGTAGTAGGGAGGTAGCTGTCCAAGTGTCTAAAATACTCTACGTTTGTTCATAAAACTTACCAGTCAGATATATGTATATATATATCTGCCGGGTAAAGGTGAACAAGCGATGTTGTATCATAGTAATATTATTTTTGCCCTTACGTCATATTACTATCAAACGGTTGTATGGTTCAAGTTATATACTCATACCATAGTTACTCCTACGGAGTACAACCGAGAGTACGATTATTCTTATTACATTAATCGGTTCTCCCTGCAACTATTCAGGGGTTGCCGGTTTTCCCTATTTTTAAACATTTAAGGTATTGTTAGGACAATACCAAGTTAGCCTTTTATATTTATCAAATTCAGTTTCGCTTAAATATATCAGTTTGATGGATTTTGGTTTCTGCTCTATAATGGTAGTAAACCTATTCATTCGTAGAATGGTGTAGGTGGCAACTCAGGCAGAGCAGTGCGAGAACGACGAACGTTCTCTGAGTCTGCTGTCACTAATGCGTAATGCCAGTGCTCACTGCTCAGTTCCATCTGATTGTCTGCTATGCGCAGTAGGTTACGTCTCTCTCTCTCCTGCGGGATTGACGGACTAACCGTATTTCTACCCTACAATCACGGCCTTAGCCTCGGGTTGAGGGGAATTCTAGCATACATGGCTGAACATCTTCACTTTGCGAGAATTTTTTCATAAAAAAAAAAAAAAAAAAAAAAAAAAAAAAAAAAAAAAAAAAAAAAAAAAAAAAAAAAATAATAATAATAAGCGGCATAGCACACATGATTTCCCTCGAAACAAAGAATGATGTGCAAGAGATGCAGTCAATTAGCTCGCCGAGACGTCCCTTGCTCGATTATGAAGGGACTCCTTCCGCTGCCATACGACAGCGCCGAGCGCGACGCTCGGCAGGACGCTTGGATAGGACCGCACAACGGTTAATGCGTCTTCAGACATTCGCCGAGAATCAGAGAATAGTAATGGATCTCAGGAAGGAGACTTTTAGGAAGAAACAAATGAACAATCTTCTACAGTGTCTTCAAATTACTCCTGTTTAAGTGAAACGCAGCCTTATTAGGGAAGGAAACATGCTCGGTGAGGGAATGAATGAATTGCAGGGGACCATTTCCTCGCTGGAGAAGTTTGTTTTCCCTGAATAGACTGAATTCACACCTCTCCAGTTTTTCCTGCAGAAAAACTGGAATAGCATAGATGATCTAGAAATGATTCTGAACATCTCTCATAGTCAAGATTCGTCTATAGGTGATGTCATGGCTCATAATCTCATAGAATTTGAATCTTGAAAGATTACTTTAGTCTTCAGAGACGTCCTCCCCGCGCAGGAGTTGGAACTCTCGGAGGGTCTCGCTCCCTCTGAGGAGAACGAAGACGCTATCGGTCGCACAGGCGGCCGTCGTCTTTGGTTCCTCGGAGGGGGACGCTTCTCGTCCGTTAGCTCCTTCCTGCCTTTGCTGCATCGTCTCCTGGGCAATTATTGGAAGGCTTTTTCCTCATTGTAAAAGAGAGCTAAGATGTATGATGTATGTCTCAGGGAGGGGGACGCTTCACGTCCTCTCTCTTTTCTACTGTGTTGCGATCTTCACCGGAGAGGACGTCTTCCGATGAGTATGCTTTTGAGCGCTTCGGTCGCTCCTAAGATATATCCTTGGCGGTCCATGTGAGAAGGAGGAGGGCTTCCCCTCGCCCATCGTCTTCTCAAAGGATCAGCCTTTTGCCTGAGAAGGAATGTTCTCCATCGAAAAGGATGATTGTGTCTTTGCTACAACAACTTGTTTTGTTGATTGCAGTGAGAAAGGCAAAGCCACATCGCGAGAGGAAGGATGATAGGCTGCCAATCAAGAGTCCAGGCAGTCCCTTATCCTTCTCCTCGTTCCGCTCTTTCGCCAGTTGCCTTGCTCTCTAGATTTCATGGCAGGCTCGCCAGAGGTTGTCTAGAGAGCACGGTTTACCATCTTGAATAACGTGTGTCAGTTTGAGAAGAAGAAGAGGTCTTGGTTCGATGGCTTCGAGCCTCTTTTGAAGAATAGTTTTTTCAGCCTGCGGCCCCTCAGTCTTCTCCTTCGCAATTGTTATCTTCGAAGGACGACAGGCTCGTTCATGCCTCCACTCAACGCGGTGTCTGAAGGATTTTCAAACAACTTAATCGTTGGTGAAGTCCCAATGGAACTACTGGTGAATTTCGAAAAGTCACATCTGATCCAACCCAATCCATCGTGTAATCTGGGGATTCAGATGGATTCAGTGGCTTTTCGAGCTTTTCGTCCCAGGGACGTCAGCAGCAAGGCTTAGACAAAGTGTTAGCCTTCCTAAGGAAATAAGATTCGTGCTCGGTGAGGGAATGGATGAGTCTAACTGGGGACCATTTCCTCGCTGGAGAAGTTTGTTTCCTGGGGGAGACTGCACCTCAGACCGTTACAATTTTTTTTCTCAAGTACAATTGGAAAGAAAACAAGAATCTACACATGATCTTGGAAATTTCAGGAGAGGTAAAACATCACTTGAAATGTTGGCTAGATCCAGTGTAGCTGTCGGAGGGCGTCTCTCAAGCTTCAGAGCCCCGACCTAGTGTTGTTCTCCGACGCGTCCACCACGGGATGGGGAGCATCATTAGGGGAAAGAAGTGGCAGGCACCTGGAGAGGGGAACAGGTGTCCTGGCACATAAACCTAAAGGAAATGGCAGCCATCTTTTTAGCCTCTCCAGTTTTTCCAAGAAAAAAGTCTCTCGTCGAATAGTCCAAGTCAACTCAGACAACACCACAGCTCTGGCGTACTTTGCAAGCAAGTTAGGGAAGTGGAACACAGTCTCAGTCCCTTTTTGCTCTGGCAAAGGAGATCTTGCTGTGGGTGTAAGGGCACTGGACGTCATGATCCTTACGAAGTTTGTAGGATGAGTACGTAGAGATTGTCTGGCAGATCTCTTCAGCAGACGAGTTCAACTTCTGCCAACCGAGTAGACTCTGCATCAGGAGGTATGCCAAGAGTGTGGGGGTTATGGGGACGTCCGCTCGTGGATATCTTTGCGACGTCCAGAACGAAGAGGCTTCCACTGTATGCTCCCCAGTTACTCAACCCAGCTGCAGTGACGATAGACACACTTCTCTGGGACTGGACGGGGATGGACCTGTACGCCTTTCCCCGTTCAAGATCTTAGGGGAAGTCATGAGAAAGTTTGCGGTGTCGGAAGGGACGAGAATGACTTTGTTCGCCCGTTCTGGCCTGCGAGAGAGTGGTTTCACAGAGGTCATGGCCTTTTGCAGTAGACTTCCCGAGGACGCTTCCAGTAAGGACAGATCTACTCAGACAGCCCCACTTCGAGAGGTACCTCAGAAGCCTCTTCGCTCTGAGTCTGACTGCATTCAGACTATCCAAAAGTTGGCCAGAGCGAGAGGCTTTTATACGTCAATGGCGAAAGCTATCGCCAGTGCAAGAAGAGCGTTTTCCAACGCAGTGTACAATCGAAGTGGATAGTCTTCAGGAGTTGGTGCAAGAAGAACGGCATTTTCCTCCACCACGACCTGTGAGCCAGATGCTGACTTCCTTTTCTGAGAAGGGATCTAAAACTTGCAGTCTCTACAATCAAGGGTTATAAGAGTGTGCTTTTAGTTGTCTTTAGGCACAGAGGCCTGGACTTGGCGGACAACAGAGACCTTCACGATCTCTTGAGATCTTTCGGAACGATGAAGGTTCAACAACCCAAGTTGCCGTCTTGGAACTTGGATGTAGTTCTGAAGTTCCTCATGTCCAGTCCATTCGAACCTATGCATGAAGTGCGAGCTTTTATGAATTCTTCTTGGTTCCATAACAATATGTCATAAAAGGACATATGAGCTGTCACTTACGGGAGATGCAATTCTGTGTTGACCTCCCGTTACACGAAGGATGTCAATTCAACTACAAGAGATCCTTTTCTCTTGGTTGTTCGTGTCTGCGGATACGTTGCTGGGATAGGGAGCCGACACTGATCCTTAACTAGTGAGTTAATTTTTAGTTTAACGCTTTTTAAAATTAAGCGCTAACCCTCGTGTTAGGATCAGTGATCGGGATCGGTGTTGTGTGCTCCTTAATTATGCTAATAGGCATAGGTATATGGTCATTAGAGTGGATTAGCACCCACTGACAAATGCCAGTTAGGCTTTGCCGAGTAAGTGGATAAGACCCCATCGGCAAACCCACAAGAACTCTTACCCATAGGTCACATCCTCGCTGAGGCTCTTGAGACGAAGCAGACTCCTAAGCAATAGCTAGGAAGTCAACCCTCTGTCTGAAAAGATAGGAACCAAGGTTTATAAGAGGTCCTTCTTATAACTTTTTGTGGTGTTTGGTCAGGAAGCCAAGGTTACAGTGTCAAAGAATGCTTTGGCTTTTTTCTTGAGGGTGCACCATCAAGGAAGTGCATTCATCCTGTCAAGACAGTGATATGAAAGTGTGAAGGTGAATGCGCATGGACTGAGGGCTATTTCTACGTCGGTAGCCTTCCAAAAGAACATGGCACTCAATGACATCTTGAATGCCACATTTTGGTGTAGTAATTCAGTGTTTGCCTCTCACTACCTTCGGGAGGTGAGGATTACTACGAGAACTGCTACTCTTTGGGCCCACCCATATGTCGCAGCAGACAATATATTGGGGACAGAGAGTAGCACTCTTCCTATCTTTTAGAAAATAATATGTAGTTTGGACTTTTTAATTTTATTTCTTTTTATTTTTTATTTTTATTATGTTTATGTAGGTGTTTAGTTTTTTGTGGTCTTGGGTAGGCCGCCTTAGGCGGACTTCCCTCCATTAGCCTTGGTTTTACGAAGTTTAACCAGATAGGCTAGGTCAGGTGGTAATGTTTTTGCTTCGCCCTCATAGTAGGGTAAAATGTTTTTGTCACAGTGTGGTCACGCCCCCATTGACAAATCATCTGGAAGCGCACCAGCTACATAGGTCACGTCCTTGCTGGCACCTCCAGTGAAGCATAACAGCATCGGTGTCTAAACAACACCTATATATTTTTTTTTTTTTTCTTGGTTTTTTGTTCCCCCAAAAATTGTGGTCACGCTCCCCGTGACAGTTCATTAGAGCGCACCAGCTACACAGGTCACGTCCTTGCTGGCACCTCTAGGAATGCAGTACCGAAATTGGAGGTCTATAATATAGGATCTAGTTGCATCGTGGTCACGCCCCGTGACAGATCCTCTAGAACTCAACAGCTTCACAGGTCACTACCTAGCTGGAGTCTCTAGTAAAGCAGAAGCAGACTTGGGTGACGGTACTCACGAAGTCAGCTATGCTAACAGATAAGGAACCAAAATATCAATCATATATATGGAATTGTTTCCCAAAATCAAATCTGTCTCCCCCTTCCTCCAAAGGTGGGATTCAGCTATATATATATCTGGCAGGTAAGATTCATGAACAAAAATGATATTGTTATGATACAATAAAGTTTGTTCATACTTACCCTGGCAGATATATATAATCAAAGTGCCCACCCACCTCCCTCAGGAGACAGTGGCACTAGAAAAATCTGACAGAAAATGGGTAATGGTTCCTTACGCCCGCCTCCCAGCGGCGGGAATGGGTACTACCACCTGGCCGACCACTGCGTGTGCCGGGAGTTTTGAAATTCTGTCGGACTTCGGAGAATACAGCTATATATATATCTGCCAGGTAAGTATGAACAAACTTTATTGTATCATAACAATATCATTTTAAAAGTAAAGAAAATATTGCCTCACATACTTGCTCAAGCACAAACATGAAAAATTGCTTTTTGATGCAAAGTACAAGCTCTGTACATGGCAGACAACACTTGCCAAATGACTGACTGAAGCACACACACAGTGGGATTTGATGGTGTCATTTACCTTGGAAGAAGAGTCCATGTTTACATGTTTAAACAGGCAGGCATTGTTGCGTTGATTTCTGCATCAACTAAATCTATTACACTTAACAGAATATTTTGTTAGGAAATATTTTTGTTTTCTTTGACTTGGACATATCCAGCGAGTAATGAAATCCATTGAGGTGAGATGTATTTTCTTGAAAAAATAATTCAGCTTTTGGCTTTTTTAATTTCTTTTACTGAGTTTTTAATTTTCCCTTGAATTATTGTAATCTATCCAATATGTGATATCCATGTATAAGTTATGCACATCACAGCTTTTACATTAAGTTTATGTTCTTTTTTGTATATTTCTACTGTTTTGAAAATTTTCAGTTAAAAATGAAGTATTGGTATTTACAGTTATGCTAAGAGTACAGTTTCGCATTTATTTACTCTTTGATGTATTAGGTTTTGTTCTTCAACAGAGTCGACCCTTTGGTGTTGCAATGCTCTTTGCTGGTTTAGATAAAGCTGGAGCTCAGTTGTATCACATGGATCCCTCCGGCACATTCCTCCAGTTTGGTGCAAAAGCCATTGGATCTGGATCTGAGGGTGCACAACAGTCACTGCAAGAATCTTATCATAAGGTTAGTTTTTGCCAATCAGTGCAGGTAGTACTTTTTTACAGCAGGGGTTGAAAGTTATCTGCTACTTTTACAAAAATTTAAGACTAAAACATGAAAAGGACTAGACTACACAAAAATTAAGACTAAAACATGAAAAGGACTAGACTACGTAATACTTTAGGTGTTTTTCAAAACCAGCAAAAGCCCAGAAATAACCATGTATGTATATCTTTTGTAATGTAATCTTAGTTAAATTAACAAATAAATACTATTTATCTGCATTAGTTCAGTTACCATAGTACCTATCCTGCATTTATGTAGTTGTTAACATATCACTGAAGTGCCATTTTAACATTAGAACAGTAGGTCATGGGACTTCTGTAGACTATGGATAGAAGTTTCATTATAGGCACGTGCATGTAAGTATGAGAGAGATTCGTAGGCCTTTGGGACCAGATCTGGGAAGGCCTAGTAGTCGGTTCATTTTAGTAGTATAGTAGTTTGTGTGGCTTCTGTAGACTTAGTGAGTGGAAGCTTCATTATGGGTGTGTGCGTGTGTGTGAGAGAGAGATTCATAGGCCTTTGGTACTAAATCAATAAAAGACTAATGGTTGGTTCATTTTAGTAATAATTACTTATAATTATTTGGAAAAAGTTATGAGAAAAGAGACATTTTTCAGGTATTTTGGAACAATATACTGAGAGATTTTTAGAAGTTTATATATTTTGTAATTATCCTACTCTGTTCTTAGCTCAAGCAGACTAGTATAGAAAACAAGGAAAGCCTTTCTCTTCATCCACAGTGTTCTTGGAAAGTACTCCGAAGTTCCTTTAGTGTGAAAAGGGGACACTTCTTAAGTTCTCTATTCACTTTGTTTCTATAGTACCATTGATTCATTTGGTGTTTAATGATATACATAACATTGTCCGGAATACATTGTTTAGTACCATTCTCTTTACTTGGTGCTTAGATCCATGTAGCATATCTTTATACAGTTCTCTCCAGGCCATCCAGTGCTTAAGCCATAATTTAAATTCATGAAATAACAGCACTTCAGTGTATACATCTCTTGAGAAACCTTGCATAATCTGCTTAATGAATGTGGACATTCTTTGGCTAGGCTAGAAATCAGGAACAAACCAAAGTTTTAATTTACTCTGTTTTAGTCTTTGTCATCAGTTGCTCACTTTGAAAGTGAGTGAGCTATGGCTTTCATTCTGTGATTGGCTGTTGCCTTACTTTATGATGTAGATATCCAGGCCTTCGGAGGCTTATTTTTCAGTGCTGGTGGTTAGAGTTACAAAGTTCTGTAACTAATTATGTGAAGGAATGAGAGGGAGGAAGCAAGAGATAATGTGATGATATTGAAGTTTATTCTCTTCAAAATTTAGATGTACACTTCACTGAAAGTGCCCAAATATGTGGATTTTGATGTGTTTTTATATGTTTTTTTATATATACTGTTAGAAGTATCAGGTTCAGTTAGCAATCTTAGGCACAGGGTTCCTCATTTCATGTATATGTGTGATTTGTCAGAAATATCAGCACCATTAATGATAATTGATAATAGTAGAAATGTGAACAATGACCCCAAACAAAAAAATTCCAGAGAACACAATGGCAATTCCGTCTTTGGTTTTGGTTTTTGTTATCTTGAGTTGAAGGTAGTGTCAGTGAAAGTTTTTCTTTTATGTCAAAGAATTGTCCCAATATAAGGTATACGTTAGCTGTTCCAATCACATTGATGTTTGAGAGCTTGGTCCTTATTCACCAGTACTAGACTTCTGGTGAGAAGAGGATGGTTTATGACTTTTGTTTCAAGGCATTCCACCATTCATCTTTTGATGTGAGAAAGTATAGGCAGTCCCCGGGTTACGACGGGTTCGGCTTACGACGTTCTGAGGTTAAGGCGCTTTTCAATTATATTCATCAGAAATTATTTCCAGGGTTACGACGCCTACAACACTGATCTGGCAGATGAAATATGACACCAAAAATGCAAAATAATCAATATTTAAAGATTTTTTGATGAAAAATGCAATAAGAATGCAGTTTACATAGTTTTCAATGCACCCAATGCATTAAAAGTATGGTTTTCTTAGTATTTTTTATGATGTTCCGGCTTACAACACGTCTCAAGAACAGAACCCCCGTCATAACCCGGCGACTTCCTGTATTTTCACTTATGTTATGACCTCAGGTAGTCATTTTAGCTAACTGTGTATAGGACAGGTATTATGAAATCCTTATTGTAAGGGAGAATAACCTTACCATGAAGGCTTAGTTTACAGTGGGATTTGTTGTTATTAAATCACCTGTTGACTTGGATTACCCCTTTTTTCAGTCCATGACACTTCAAGAGGCCCTGAAGATTGCTCTAACGGTGTTGAAACAGGTAATGGAAGAAAAAGTGAGTGGGTCTAACGTGGAGGTGGCAGCTGTTACCCCAGACAAAGGATTCCATCGTTACCCTCAAAATGAAGTGGAAGCCATCATTTCTAACCTTTAGATTAAGTTATAGTAAACTTAATTTGTCCTGTCACCATTTGATACGAGTATTTCGTTGTGTTTGAATAAAAAAAAAAAGTCATGACTGTCTTGGAATTCATAATTCTCCGTCTGTTTTGGAGATTGCAAATATTAGATTTTTCATGGATCTTTCTTGTAATAATAAGAGAGTCAAATATATAGTGGATTCCATTTGACAAAAGTTTGTTTGTCTTAACTTCAGGTTCCTGATCATGAACGTTAGTTTTAATTTGCTAGATTTGTGGCAGCATCCAGAGTTCAAGATTTATTATTAAGAATCTAGCTTTTGTTTAGGCCATTATATTAACAATATCAGGTGCACTTGCAAGGCTTTTCTAATGAAATGGAATTGATATATTTGTTTGATTTATTTCCTTTCTTCATTGTTGTTTTTTCTTATTAAGATTTGCAGGTGTACATTTAATTATTTTTATTTCTTCTCAATACCCTTTTACTTTTCTTTCGGTGTTATAGGAAATTCCCAGATAGATTGATGTACAGCCATAGAAGTCAACAACCACAAGTGAAATATAGTTGTCCAAGGGATGCAAAAATATGTTATAGGAAATTCCCAGATAGATTGATGTAGGGCCATAGAAGTCAACAACCACCAATAATGTATCTTTGTCAAAGGAATGCAAAATTATAGATTTATTAGTTTGAAAGCCAAGATAGTATAATGAAGGAAATACTGTAGACAGTCTCTTGAGAGAAATTGAACAAATATGATGATGAACTTGCACTGTTCTGTTAAACTCTATATTGCAGTACTTAAAAGTCTTAGGCTTTCATATCAATAAACATTACTTTAATATAATTTATCTAGCCCTAAATCCCCAAAAACTGCACCAAAATTTACCACATTGGCAACCCTGTTACCTCCTATTCTGTCCGCCAGTTGGCAACGCTGCCGTTGACAGTTACAAAACCTTCCCTGAAAATCAGTTGTTAACGAGCGGCCGTGTTGTTTACATCACGGCCGCTCTTTATAAATTTCCTAAACCTTTTTGTCTTTAAAGCTCTTATTAATTGTTAATGCGACTTTATGTTAATTACCACTCACGTATTACATCCACGAAATAGTGAATTAACTTTTATTTCTATTGTGGTGTTTGTATTATATTACGAATTTTTGCGCGACCCGGAATTACGTGACCTGTCCAACAGTCCAATGGATTGCCAAGATAATTTGATGCTTCTTTCTGCCAGCAACATCAGGAATTGCCTGGCTTGTGGGACAAGGATGAGTAGCAGGGAGTATGAACCCCATGACATGTGTAGCTTTTGTCGTGGACAGGTTTGTGACTTGACTTATCGTTGTGACTTATGTAAGCCTTGGTCTGACGAAGACTTGTCGACTGAGCCTATATGAAACATCAAAGACTTAGCCTATATGAAACATCAAAGAATCTTGCAGCGTAACAGATTTATTAAGGAAAAAAAAAGAGATCAGTAGCTAGACCTGTATCTAAGGATTTCCTTGATTCGTGCGCTCATGGTTCTGGCTCTTCGGTTTTGGTATCGTGTGATTCCTATTCAGAATTAATTGATGCTTTGCCACCTGTACAACTGGTAAATAGTGAAGTCGTTTCTGATGTTGATTCAAGGGTTTTGGCGATGGAAACTAGTTGGAAACAAAAGTTTGAAAAATTACAGCTTAGTTTAGCTAGATAGAGACATTTCAGCTAAGTTTAACAAGCTGTCAGAGAATTTTGAAGAAGTTTTTACTAGAATGTCTAACACTTTTTAGATTCATTTTCAGCTCCTCGTCAGGTACCTGTCGACAGCACCATGAGTAACGGTGCGACAGATACCCCGGCTTGTGAACCCCGTCGTGGCGAAGGCTGAGGGGGGATCCGGTCCAGGCAGGTGCCTGACGATTCTTTACCCAATGTGTCCCCTGTTAGTCCCGTAACAGTGCCAAAGGGCGCTTATTTAGAAGGGGGAGGGGTATTAGTGTTAGACCTAAGATAGCTAGTCGTCAGGATCTTACTTCAGGGGAAGTTTCTTAGTTAGGATCTGATGATGATGATTACGTGGATTCGTGTGATGATGTTTCTTTGAACGGCGGTCATTATGTCTAGTTCAAGAAAAAATTTTATTTTGTGTTTTGTTCATGAAACTTACCTGTCAGATATATATATAGCTGTATTTTCTGAAGTCCGACAGAATTTTAAAAACTTCCGACACACGCAGTGGTCGGCCAGGTGGTTAGTACCCAGATTCCCAGCCGCTGGGAGGCGGGTATCAGGAACCATTCCATTTTTGTTTCTATTCATAATTTTTTGTTTCTGTCGCTGGTGCTGAAAACACCTGTTTTCAGTACCTCCGTCTTAGGATTTTGGAAACTTCATTGCCGCTAAGTATCCTAATTGTCTTTTGATTTATTTACTTGGATTTGTGGGATTTGTGGCTAGGCATACGCTATCTTAAATTGATTTGAATTTGATTCATTTTTGCATAAAATATCTGAATCTAGTTAGGCTAGTTTCAGACGGGGTTGTCTGCAAAGATAGGGTGTGGCTACCGAAAGCTTCGGTAGATCCGCACTTGGTATGTACGAGGGGTATGGGTCTTGCTTCTTTGTTGAGATTTGTCATGTAAGGAGTGTGAGACTTTGTCTATTCCGTAAGGAAGACGTATGATTCGTATGTACGCAATTAATCAGTAAACATGTCTAATTCCGTAAGGAAGACGTATGATTCGTATGTACGCAATTAATCAGTAACAAAAGTCAGGGTAGTGAACCTGCTAACCTTCCTGTAGACTTTATTTTGCCTAACCCTGTAGTATGGCCTACGGGCTATGAATATGTCTACGAGAGGTGCTCGCTCTCCTTCATTGCTGTGAAGTGCTACTTCTGTAATTGTTACTCCTAACCCTGCAGTGTTGCCTTCGGGCCCTAAGCAGTGTCTGTAGAGGAATTACCCTTTCTCTGATACTCTTTTCGATCGTATCTTAGAATCGAAAGTGCTTGCTTTAGAGAGTAAAAGTGAAGTGCAGAAGTGCAGTGATACCCCTTGTGTAGTGGAGGGTGCGTCAGATCGGCCTCGTTTCGCCTCTAGGCCGGGACCTCTGCTTGACTCCCAGGACCCGGGGAGGGAGCATGTCGAAAGCCTAAGGAGGGTTACAAGGAACCCCCACCGATCTGGCGTGCCTTCGGCAGTTTCTGATGAAATCCCCAGACTGCCAAAGGGCGTGTGCGCGTGCACGAATCCTGAAAGATTGCTTCTCGTCCTCCGAAGCGTCCTCCCCACCATGCAGGGGTTGGGAGCTTTCGGAAGGACTCGCGCCCTCTAAATAGAAGCTTTATAGAAGAGGACGCTTCACGTCCTCTCTCTCTCTCTCGTTATGCGTTTTCAGTGAGAAGTAAAGAAGGCGAACGTCGCCTGAACTCTTGTCCGTCTTTCCACCGAGAAATACGTAAAAGAAGTCATAGTAGCAGGAAGCTTTGAGAGCGGGACGCCCGGGACGCTCGGATGGACTCCAGGCGCGCGCGGGTGCACGCCAAGGTGCGCGCCAGTGGACGCCGAGCGACGCGCTCCAGTGGGACGCCCGAGCGCGCTCCAGTGGACGCCGAGCGCGTTCCAGTGGACGCCGAGCGCGCGCCAGTGGACGCCGAGACGTGCACCAGCGCACGCCAGGTGTGTCGCCTGGCTGAACGTTTCTGTTGAACTCTTCAAGCTCTTGTTTCAGATATGGGCCTAAGAATGTTTACCTCTACCTCCGGTGATACCTTCTGCCTCACCTGCAAAGAATGTGAAGTAGGCAGTGCTTCGGAGGAAGTTTAAAGTGAACAGACAACTTCTTCTTCGAAACCCAGCAAGACATCGGGTTTCGTGAATTCAAGAGGTCTCTGTCAATTAATATTGCTTTTCATACATTCACCTTACCTGTCAGATATATACATAGCTATCGACTCCGTCGTTCCCGACAGAAATTCGAATTTCGCGGCACACGCTACAGGTAGGTCAGGTGATCTACCTGCCTGCCGCTGGGAGGCGGAGGACTAGGAACTATTCCCGTTTTCTAATCAGATTCTCTCTGTCGCTGGCAAGGTAACATATGTTTGCTTTCCCTCCTGATTGGATTTTCGTGTTTCATCGCCATCGATCTTCTGGGCCGACTTTACAGGGAAGTACTGGATCGCTGGTTTGGCATACGTTTGTTTTAATAACTTTTTAATAACTTTTTAATAACTTTTAATGAAGAATTAACTTCGAAGTTTTCGAAGAAGAGTATATGTAACTACCGAAGTGTTCGGTAGACAATTACATAGTTTGCAAGAAAGGGAAATATAAATATTTATTCATTGATGAAGTGTAATAAATGTTAGAATTTGATTGAGGAAAATAAGGTAACTTCCGATTTGAGGAAGTCAGAAAACATAGAACTAGATATGCTTTCTTTAGGAGCTTTAATAGCCCTCGTTCTGGCAAGCAGTTAGAATATTAACAGTACTAGTAGTGTTGTTTCCTCATCACCTTCTTACTTCACAGAAACTACAAATTCATTTGCAATTTGAAGATAAAGGAATGTAGCTCAAGATACGAGCTATTATAAGGTAAGAAGTGATTATAGTGTTCCCCATTGCATTAGCGGGTGCGGCCTGATCGGCTCTGTCTCGCTCCCAGGCCTAGACCTCTTCCAGACTCACAGGCCCAGAGGAGAAGGAATGTCGAAAGCCGTACGGAGGTTATGGAGAATCCCCACCGATCAGGCGTCCCCTCGGCAGGTTCTGTAGAACGTCCCAGACTGCCAGGATAGCCATTGGAAAGGCATCCTAATTCAATGTGTTCCCCTTATTAATTATCGTCTTAACGAATAATGAGAAGAAACATTCAACGGCGTAGGTTAAATGAAAATGCAAGATACTCTCGTCTGGCTATCGGAACCTCAGAAGAGACGGAGAAAGATTGCGGTAGAGGCATTGCTCTATCCGGCGTTCGTCCCATGGGGGTTTAAAGTAGTTATTTCAATAAATTCCTCATCGGTACAGGTATATGAAAATATATCTATTCTGAGAGAGCGAATTAGATATTAAAGGATATTTGTTGATTGAATGAATTATATGGATCTCGTTTAATGATTACACACATATATATAATTTTTAAGCTTCTAACGCCTTGGACATGAAACTCCAGTAAAGAGGCTCAATGCGCCTAAAGCGCCTGAAACAAGGCGCAAGCGCCTGAAACGAGGCGCAAAGCGTCTGAAACGAGGGCGCAAAGCGCCTGAAGCACGATGAACCAGGATCTTCATCGGAAATGGAAGTCCTTCTCATTCAGAAGAAAGGGAGGGCTATGTCGAAAATGAAGTATTGTCGAATTTCTAAGCAAGAACAAATATACAGAGATCGGAACCTTCCGACACACAAAACCTTCCGAATTCCTTGCACAAGCGGAACCTTCCATGTCAGGAAGACATATTACCAGACGTACAGAACTTTCCAGGCGAGGATCGCCTGTCAGATGCTCGGAATTTTCCAACAAGAAAACGTTCCAAGGGCGATACGTCTTCTAGGATCCAGGAGTATTCGGAACGCGATACTCCTGCCAAGCACCAGGAGTATGCCGACGAGCATGATACTCCTCCCAGGCGCCAGGAGTATTCGGAACGTGATACTCCTACCAGGCGCCAGGAGTATTCTAGGCAAGATACTCACCCTGCTTAGCGCCAGACACTTTCTCCTACAAGAAGAGCTTGACAACCGCCGAGAGTCCTCCAGACGAAGGGTGAAAGACATCAAGGCTTTCCTGATAGGGACGGGAGTTGTCGCACAGGCGGCCGTTGCCCTTGTCAGGATCGTCTTATTGCAATAAAGGCTAGAGCAAGTTCGGTTTTTTCCAGGCAGGGACTCAAGATGTAGCACAGGCTGCCGTAGCCCTTGTCAGGTTAGAATCGATACTGCGAATAGCCCTTCACCTTTCGAAAGGAAGCGCTCTCCTTCGGTTGCTCAATCTTGCCCCAAAATTGAGGAATGGAAGATAAAGCAGAATTGTGAGAATTAGTTCAGGATTAGTAAGAGGATATTAAAATCATCCTCCTTCCAAAATAGATTGCAACCAACCATTTACAGAAAGAGGTGCATCGTTTGGAAGTTGAACAAGATTCGTACGAGCTCTCATTCATGGATTAGAGGCTCTTCCAGATAAGAAAGGCGTAAAATACGGACTTATCTCCAAGATAATAAAAGCTGGAGAGATTATCTTCGATCCTCGGTTGTCATTTGCAATATCTTTCGACTAATACTCATTCGGGATTATTGACGAAATGAACGAAGAGAGTAAGATTTCTATTCTTCTCTGCATGTCAGAAAGAAAGAGGGTCGTAGAAGACTTGCTGTATATGATTACTGAAGGACAAGTCATAATACGCATATCCATAGTTGCCTGTCTGGTTCGCTACGGGATTGGCTATATCCTTAAAGGATTTTACAAGTAAAGACTTCGCTTAAAAGGTTTATTACGACAATACCTATTCAGCCTCGGTATTTAACAAAGGTTGTTTGCCAAAAATTTGCATTATTGAGAGTTGACTTAGACTCGAGAATAATTTTATTATTTCCATTCATTGAAATGAGTAACTGGCAAACTCAGAATGAAGGCAGCCAGGCAGTGAACGACACGGCTGTAATTGTGAGCCAATCCAGTACCATCCGGTTCTCGTCGTCGTAATGGGTGGTTACATCTTTCTCTCCTAAAGGATCGAATGCTTCACCGTATATTCCCCATAAAATCATGGACTTAACCACGAATTGAGGGAATTTTTTAGGCAAACATGAATAACATCGTATTCGTGTTGCTTAGGATAATAAGAATTTTAATTAGGCAGAGCACGATTTAACATTCATTGGAATGAGTTGTCAGACCCTGCGGAAAATACTCACAGATATCTTCGCAAGGCAGAAGATGAACGACCTTATTATAGATTGCTTCCTTTTCCTCGAAAACAAGAGACGTAGCAAGATTACGCTATCTTTATTTTTTTAAAAATTTTAAGAGGGGAATAAACTTTAGTTTTTTTTTCCCCCTAGTTGTATATATTCTTAACACATATTAAAATAAATGGGCATCTAAGGAAGAAGATGAATGCATCATTTGGAAATAAAAGGTTGGATTCACAGAAGTCACGTTCTTCTTTCAGCAGTGTCGGAAGGTTTTTCTAAGAGATTTGATCGGGAATCTATTATAAATATTGGACCTGAAAAACCTATTCACTCTGAGTCTGTCTGCGTGCAGACTGACCAGAAGTAAATATGAATGAGAGGATTTTTCAAGGTAAGCTTGATAATTCCTTTAAATATGTGAAAGACATAGAGTTGCTGCAGATCGTGCTAGTTAGAAAGGGGAAACTGTCCTCTTCCGATAACTCTGTGAACTACATAAGGATTTTCTTCCCTTTCAGAGGGAAGAATCACCTTGGTAATTTATGCTATCATGAACACAGTGAAAAGATATATTCTGTCTAGACAAAGAATATTAGACATAGTAGAGAATTAAGATCTTCGGGATCTTATACAATACCTCTATACGATAAGATTAAGAGATCTTATACTTAGAATGGGATCCTAATTTATTTGGGCCTCAGATTCCGTGGTCCGACAAAAATGGAACTGCGCCTAATCAAATGTTTCTCTTGGGCCTAAACGATCAAGAGGACAAGTGAAATTTTGGATTTAGAATTCTGGAATCAAAATTCTATTGACGACTCGGTAATGGGTTCTGGCCAGCATAGTAGTTTGGCAAGAGAACTAAAAGCTTTTATTCCTGGATCAACGCGGTTAGATAGAGGTTTCGTTGTCCGGGTAATGTAGTGACATTGTCATCTACAGAAGAAGAAAAAGGTTTAAACGTTTACTGATAGAGTCTTTGGAATGCGAGA